>NW_005191561.1:0-2028 GCF_000239375.1 Pundamilia nyererei
GTCTGAATGCTATGAGACACAGCAGTCAGTCGTCCACACACAGACCACTACAACTTCCTTTCCATGCAACTGTCAAAAATAAATGATCAAGATAATGTGGATTCATTGTCTTGGTTCATTGTCTCTTTTTGAACAGAAACGTGTTCACCACATATAGCAAGATTTTCACATGAGAAAAAACTGTTTTAATCATGAAAACATGAACACTAGCTGCACTTTTAAGTTATGTTTCATTGCACCTGCTCAAATTATGTGTGTGCAGAAAAAACAGCTCAGCTTGTCAGCACAACTAATCTGATGACAATGGGGGTATAATTATTGAATTCTTCATTATTAACAGCTCCCCATCTCTTACTGTATAAAAACCAATAGCCTGGCCTATGAAGAAAAATGACTATGAAATAATAACAAAACTAAGAGCTACTTAGATATAAACATAAATACTTTACATTCTTCTTATTTTTACCATTTATGTTTTCCTTGGATATCAGAGCTCCACATAAATCTAGCTGCAGGTCAGTGCTGCATAACATATCTGCCTTTTTTCCAACTGGTATTCAGTCTGTATCGCTACAGCTCCATAAAGCAAACACACCAAATTTTACTACTATTGAACTCAAAACACAAGAAGAGATTTATGTTCTCTGCAACAAATGTGTTTTTACCATTCATTGGCTTAAACATTTGATATTTTATAATAAGTCTTTATCTGGGCTTTTAATTTAAATCTTTCCATTAGTAAAAGAGTATGCCATCCATCCATCCATCCATCCATCCATCCATCCATCCATCCATCCATCCATCCATCCATCCATCCATTTTCTTCCACTTGTATTATACTGATTGCAAAATGTAAACAAGTACTTTTGCTTTAAATGAGTTTCACCTCATAGTTACAAGCTTAGTCAAAATGTTTATTCTTCTATTCAAAGCTCGTGAGAGGACAGTAAACATTGGCACACTCTATTTGGGGTAACTGCTGATCCACGGATGGTGTCAGGCATTCTTAGGATGTCCACAGCCAGCCAAAATACTTCAGTTAGCAGCACTGACAACCATTCAGTTTGTTAAGTCAGCGTTAAGCTCCCATCATTATGGGTCAAGCTGAACTCTTGACTGATCATCCCAACTGGAATTCTTTCCATTCTATCATTAATTCATCCACAGCAACAACAAACTGAGCCCAAAATGTGGGTTTCAGGTAGTGAATCTCAGCAGCTCAATGGCCTCATAGACCTGCACCGAGGGTGTATTTAGATCTTCTGCAGCCATATTGAGATGTACTGAGCCGTATTAAGACGTAGGGATGGAGTACTGAAGCTGCATTGAGGAGCACTGAGCTTGAATTGAGATGTTTTGAGCCATATTTAAATTGTACTGAAGCCATATTATAGGTGTATTGAGATGTATCAGAGCAAAGCTAATTGAAGCTGAGCAGCAGAGAATGTCGTGCTTTGTAGCTGGACAGGATTGTCCATGCTGCTGCAGCAAGGCATTGTGGTATAAAGGGATCCTCCTTGCTATTGTGGCGTAAGGAGATTGTCCATAGCAGATGGCAAGAAAAGGGAAAGCCCATGAAGAGAAGGAACACTGTTCCTGTGTAAGTCTGTTCGGCTGTGTGTTGGCTGTCTGAGCTATCTGTCCCAATAGGAGAGCCAGGCTCAGATTAAATGTGTGCAGTGTGTGGCCTAGGCCAACTGCTCTATTTGATACATGGATCAGTTTGACCTCCACATTTGATGTGCAGAAATCCCCGACCCTTCTTTTGTCCTAAAGAAAAGCTTCTAATACTGAGAGCAAAGGCCTTCAGAAGATTCCACTCAGGAGTTAGTGTGACACATGAAAACTGCTTAATATTCACACTGTGTAGTCCAACCTCTCATTAGGTGTAGAACTCTGTATAAGTATTGTGCAGTGTACAGTTAACATTTTCCAAACGGGTGGGTTTGCTGAAATTACCAAAAGACACATCACTCAGTTTATCCAGTTTCTATCCATGCAGGTACTTGTGTATGTCCACAGAGAGTG
>NW_005191562.1:0-2028 GCF_000239375.1 Pundamilia nyererei
GTCTAGGCAGCACCCTCCACTAAACTACAGTGTTTTTCCAGTAGTGCAACTGTGTCTGAAGCAGACCATGTCCCATTGTGTGCTACATGTGAGGAAGGACAAATGTGAGAAATATTAACTAGACTCTCCTGAACTGGCCCAAAGTTCATGTGTGAAAACTGCTGCATGAGATGGGTGGAGTGTAACACTGGAGAGAGCGGGATAAGAGAGGGCGGTGTTACTTGAGTAGGTGGCAACTTGTTAGCTGCTGTCAGTGCAGCAAAACCTTTGAAACGGTGTTAGTTTGAAACCAAACATGAACAGACATAAAGTGATCAAAAGAAACGAACCACGGTTATTTACATTGTTTCAGGGCACAAGTTGTACATGAAACTTTCAGATTTGTCTTTCATTATCAGTGTCAGATGCTGTTTAACATGTTGTTTGTTTTCTTTCAGCATGTGCAATGAATTCTCCCAGATATTCCAGCTGTGTCAGTTTGTTATGGTATGCATTCATCTTTTTCCTTGTATCGTACATTCTTTTTATCATCGGTTACACACCAGTGTTTGTTCTTCAGCTGATTTTTGTGTTGCTGTGTGCACCTCAGGAGAATTCCCAGAATGCCCCCCTGGTCCATGCCACCCTGGAGACACTTCTGCGTTTTCTCAACTGGATTCCTCTGGGATACATCTTTGAAACCAAACTGATCAGCACATTGGTGTATAAGGTGCGGCCACAAAGGCGCACACAACACACAAAGATGCAGATTTGTGTGATTATTTAAAATATTCGATGATGTGCATAAAATCGATTTATAATGGATATTTAACATATATATTTTTTTATTTTAAACAGTTCTTGAACGTGCCGATGTTTCGCAACGTGACGTTGAAGTGCCTGACAGAGATTGCAGGCGTGAGTGTCAGCCAGTACGAGGAGCAGTTTGTTACCCTCTTCACGCTGACCATGTGTCAGCTCAAACAGGTGGGTTACCCGGTGACATCTGACAAAGCCACACTGACACGTTGCTCGGTTTGAGACTCTAAGATGAATTTTAACTCTAATCTGTTCAGATGCTGCCTCTGAACACCAACATTCGGCTGGCCTACGCCAACGGGAAAGATGACGAGCAAAACTTCATCCAGAACCTCAGTCTGTTCCTGTGTACTTTCCTTAAAGAGCACGGGCAACTCATTGAGAAGAGGCTCAACCTCAGAGAGACATTAATGGAGGTAAGGGAAGCACGGTATTCTGTATTTTGTTGTTGCTCTACATAGGCTGCACAGGAGAAGATTATGGTAATTAGCTAACATGTTCACGTTACATCGCAACTCCCCTGGTTCTCCTTCAGGCCCTCCACTACATGCTGCTGGTGTCAGAGGTGGAAGAGACTGAGATCTTCAAAATCTGCCTGGAGTATTGGAATCACTTGGCCGCTGAGCTCTACAGAGAGAGTCCCTTTTCCACATCCACGTCCCCTCTGCTGTCTGGCAACCAGCACTTTGATGTGCCTCCACGGAGACAGCTCTATCTACCCGTTCTCTCCAAGGTACCTCTTAGAACAAGATGGTATTTATTCATACCACATACATGATCGCAGAGCCCCATGATTGAAGTTGAGTTTATAAATGCAGACTCTTCTTTAAGAAGCATGTCTTACGTTTATAGTGAAGATGACACAGAGGTTGCTGAAGTGTTTCCAGTTTGTGGAACCTGAAGCGTCTCAGCTCGCAGTCATACTAGAAAGACTTGGCTCAGGCCAGCGACAGGTGGCTGCTTCAGAGCCGCCAAAAGAGATGCTGGTTACAGTGTTACTAAAAATCAGCAGCTACTAAAGTAATACAAACATTTTTTTTCTACTTAATGATATTTTACATTCCATATGTGTGAAATGTGACTATAACCAGGAGACAAACCACTTGTATCGTCCTTTTACATTTATGAGAACACAAGCTAAGCTATATTTTCCTGTGTGTGTGAAAGGCAGGTGTTTTGATTTGTGTACTTGCTGACAGGTTTTTTTTATCTGGAGTAACAGGTGCGTCT
>NW_005191563.1:0-2028 GCF_000239375.1 Pundamilia nyererei
GTATCATCAGCTGCTTCAACCAGGTAGCTTCATGCTGTAATGATCAATGCTAATGTATGACTGGACCCCGGTCTGTGCAGTAATTATGGGATATTTGCCCAGCACGTTATGGATGAGCACATTAATGCTCGTCTTGTTTGTGTTCCTCATCCGTTCTCTCGCAGGCATGTGAGCATCACACATGCAGGAAACTCTGCCCAGAGGACCGGGCTGTCGAGAGGCGTCTCCACTTGGCTCAAAGTAGTCGTGCAAATTGAACACGACGATGAATCGAGAGCTGTTCGGTTGTCATGAGGATAATGTGCAAATTGCTCCTTTGTTTAAACAATATTGGTGTGGCTAAAAGCGAAGATGGATACGAGGAAGCCAGCAGCTTCCTTCACCCTCACCTCCCAGTCTGAACACCGAGCAGCAGAAGTGTCCTTAACCAAATGTGGGCTTTCCAGGTTTGTGTTATAATAAAGCTACTTAACTTCAGTAAGGATGATCTCCATTCCTTTTCTTCACCTTCTCCAGTCCGATGAGCCCTTAGCTCCTGCTCTGTAAATGCTTCGTGCTCTGCCACACTGCCTTTCAGCCCCTCCATCATTGTTCCTTCACGGTGTGATTACAAGCAAAGTCTGCAACCTGCTTCTAGACTTCAGGAAGGTCCTGTCACCATCTCTTCCCTTCATCTGCAGGTTTGCTCCATTATTTTGCTTCTCGGTGGAGTCTAGCTGTTTGTATGTTTTGCTCTTTTCATAAAAAAATATGTATCTATGAGAAAAGACAAAAAAATCTGTAGATACCTAAAATGACGATAAAGATTATTGTTTATAAATTACTACATAAACATGTGTTAAAAACAGTATATATATATATATATATATGTAAGAATAGGACTGATACAGAAAGGTTTTCTGTGATGAAGTGGCATCCAGTGCTTTGAGAAGTTCTGACAAACTGAATCTATTGTTTCTGTCCTCGTGTTTGGAGACGGTTTGCATCCCCGGGCCCTCGGGAGCAGCTCGGTTTGTTAGCTGCTGGCTCTGGAAGCGCGTCTGCCTGGTGTTTTGAGGCTACACAGCAGCAGAAACAGAGGGAAGAAACTACTGTGCACGAGTGTTCGTCATCCTGGACGGAGCGGGGAGCAGACAGACGGCAGCACAGCGCTGTCGAGCCTCCGCTGGGAGCTTTGGCGCTAATTGTGTAGGAGAAGAAGATTGTTTTGGCTGTAATGAAGGATCTGTTTGTTAACCCTGTGCCCTTGCAGTAGATTGTGAGTCTGTCCACTCACTGTGCTCATGCCAGCTGAACGCTGTTTAGCACTACGAGTGTTTACAGCTCTGATTATGGAGAGAGCAACCTTGAATAAATGTAAATGCGGCCTGTGTGATCTGCATTAGTGGGCTTATGGATTTTCTAATGTTGTAGTAGAAGCAGTTATCACTGTTAGTGTTCTTTCATCATTGCCTCTTGGATTGGAAATGAGGCTGAAGAGCATCTGCGATGATCCCAGCGTCAGGGTTTCCGCTTCCACAAATCCTTCGTCCATGCATATGCAGTCGGACCTGCAGGTAAATAATAATTCTTCCTCCAGGTCCTCCATCATGGAATCATTTGCGGAAGCAGCATCCAAGCTTCAGTGCCGAGCTTTGACACAAACAAACGTTTGAGAGTTTGAGATATGTTTTCATGTTTACTTTTGAATTCAATTTTAGATAAGAAGACGAAGCAGCGAAGGCTGTAAGCGCCTTAAAGTGGGACTGAGAGGTCACGATCACACAGGTCCACAGACGGGTTTGCAAACATCTGGCAACTATTGGTTGTAAAACAAAACCAAGTGTATTCCCACACCGGCTGCGAGGATGCTTGGTGTCGCTTGATGAAACTGGTCACAAGTACACAGAGCTGCACCAAAAACAGCTGTGATTTTGACCGTAGCTGGGAAATGTGCGGAAACAGAGACCTTTCCCCTTCAAAGTAAAAGCTGTGCCTTCTGAAATGTGTTGGTTGCAGCTGTAAAGTGTGCTTTTACTCTGAAGGCCT
>NW_005191564.1:0-2027 GCF_000239375.1 Pundamilia nyererei
GCAGTGAATGAGTCAATGGGTTTAACTCATTCACTGCCAATGGCTGGCAGTGAATGAGTTAAATATATCTACATTTCAGAAAATCTCATCATTCGAAACTGAGTAAATCCAAAATGTTTCACTTAATCACTTTGTCAAAAGATTAAAATTTCTTGTATTTAATCTTCCAAAATTTGGTGCAGTTATATTCTTGTCTGGTAACAATAATAGACTCAGCTGGCTCTTTTCTTTTCTCTCCTTTAAAAAATGCTACATTGTCTTCTTCCACACATAAATCAATGTATGTTTTGAAATAAGTCAGATACAAAATATCACATTCTGCTTTATTAAACGGTATTCTGCCATGTTCAGATTTTTGAAAGGTTTAAAAATAGGTTACACATTTAAATGAAACACGAAGTTGGTAAGAATGAATTTTTTCAACTCACAGACAATGAAATCAAACAGAAATCAGGGCATGAAATGTAAACATTTTTATTGACATTAACTTGAAGCGCTGAATTAGTTGTGTTTTCTGTTCAATTCAGTTCACTTCAATCTGTAAGGGAAAGTAAATGATGGTCTTTTCACACTGTAAGGTTTCCTTACAGTAATACACTGTAAGGAAACCTTACAATGTATTACGGTAAGGTTTGGTACCTTCCAGTGTTAAAAAGAAAACCCCAGCAGACACACCCCTCTGAGCAAGCACTCGGCGACAGTGGGGAGGAAAAACTTTCTTTTAAGAGAAAGAAACCTCCGACAGAACCAGGCTCAGTGAGGGGACGGCCATCTGTCGCGACCGGTCCGCGGAGTTTCATAAAAGATCCAATTAATTAAAAAGTCATTATGATTTTAAAAATGGCTCCAATTAGTTTTTAAGAAATGTTTTCAGTTGATTTCCCTACATTACAGAAACCTTATTGTGTCTTTTGACACAAAAAAAATTGCGTGCAGATGCTAAAAATTGGCGGATGGAACCCGGTTTCTTAGATAATTTTGCTATTTGGTTTTTGAACACGTCCACGATTGTTTCCTCAACTATTGGGTACTGTAACTGCATGAACGTGAGAACGTTCGCAGGCGTTTTATACTTTTTGCAAAGAGATTTGTAAACCCGCTTGCTGAGGTTTTTAAAGTTCTCCAATGGAACTTTAACACATTCTTCTTTGAGTTCTTTCCAGACTACAGTGGTAAATCTGTTTTGGATGGCTTCAATCCTGTCTGGGGGCATGAAAATGCCTGCCTTATCAAAAGCACACCTAATCACCTCCTCATTACAGAGTTCCACAGAAAGTCTGTATTTTTCTTCTTTTTCACGTGATTCAACTTCACACGTGTCTGTTAATGCCAATAGGTGTTGTTTGAACACACAAAAAACTGTGGTGTCACTCAGTGATTCGTCTAAAGCAGTTAATTTTTCATTTAGATCACTGAAAATGTCCTTGGCAACCTTTTCCAGCACTTCTGGGCCTAAAGGCACTTTAATGTTCTGGATTTCAGCCCAGGCCTTCTCCAACAAACGTTCATGCAGAGAATCGGAAGAGGGGGACACTGATATTTTAGCAAACTTTGAAAACACAGTTTGAATAAGTTTGCTCAGCCATATTTTATCCTCAGAGTTGTTTTCAGCCGGCACGCTTTCATGTTTAACAGGGGATTTCTGTGGGGTTGGAGCTTTTACAGAACTAGATGTATATTCAGAAGATGGAACCAGGTGTTTTTTGAATGTAGAAATGATCGTTTCTTGGTGTTTTTTGTCTAAAACCATGGTGGATAAAACAGCATGCTCTGGAATAGCCAGCTCCTTACAGATGTCAGAGAAAATGACAGTTTCCACATTTTCTGCGATTTCTACATCTTTAGACTCCAGCTCAGGCCAGAGTTTGTCAAACATTTCTTTCTTGTAATCTTCAGCAGAGAGATGTGCTGCTTTTTCGGCCTGAAAAATCACACCGTCAATGACTGACTGTACGGTGTAATCCATAGGAACGTCACAAGATGTTACATTGACTGGATTTTCAACTCTGTCTGCGGAGCTGACAGAA
>NW_005191565.1:0-2027 GCF_000239375.1 Pundamilia nyererei
ATTGTAGAAAAGAGCAGTGATGCCCTTCTTGCCTTCTTGCCAGAAAATAAGTGATCTGGAAGCTGTTAGGCTTACTTACAGCAGCAGCCCTTTCTGCACCTGCATGAACTCCAGGACACATTTACGAACAGTGTTTGTTGCTGTTTGTGTTGCAGCTTTGATTCTTCTTGTAATTTGGTTTAAAACAACAACAACAACAACAACAAAAAAAACCTACAATTTTCATGTGCTGAGTTTACAATGAAAGTAATTTTACCTAAAGTGTCAATAACAGGGAATTTAAAATTGTTATAATGGGTCAATTGGCCAAAAGTTGCCATGATAGATAATATGATGCTTAGTGTATATATTTTTTATGTATTTAAGAAGCTGAAGTTGAACATTATAAACGCTAAAAACAAAATCTAGACCGTTGGGAAGTTTAATTCCATTTGCATTAACACAGCAAAAATGGTCAAAAAAAGAAAAGTGAGGTGGCTACAAATGGCCAGCATAGAGTCCAGAGGGTTAATGTGTAAAATGTATAAAAATATTATTGATTACAAGGTAATTGTCAGGGCTGTGTGTGCAGGCAGGTGGAGAATGTGGATCCAAGTGCAGAACTCAAATACTAACTTGAAACTCAAAACCACAGCTTTATTGCTGGCACCAATAAAACAGGAACCAAACATGAACCCACTAACTGGAACACACAGGCAGGATCTGCGGGTACGACGCGACAGGGAGCACAGGAAAACACAGGGCTTAAATACACAGGGGAGTAGTTAGGAAATGGGCAACAGGAGGGAGACACAGCTGGGAGAAATTAGGCTAACGAGACAGGAGAAAGGTAAAACTGAACACATTGACATGAGACATGAACTTTCAGAATAAAACAGGAAACTAACAGACACAGAGAACCAGACAGGACACTGAACTTGGCAGGCAGACTCACGAGCAGACACAATGGACAGACAGAGGGAACACAGGCAGGCATGAAACAAACACACTAACACATAGCAAACCTAAACAAAAGACAAGGCAGAATAAACAAGAATATAAAGAAACACACAACACCGAGTCCTCAGACTCAGGACCACGACAGTAATACATTACTGTTAATAGCAACAAGCTTTTTATTTTGAAGTATGGACATGGAAACAAGTGAACAACATTTTGAAATAATTTTAATTGGATTTTGTACACTGAAAAAAAAATAACAAGACATAAAGAAACCAAACAGCCAGTGCCTTCATCTATCCGTTACATGTCAAACATCGCATTGACCCGTAGTCAGCACATGCTTTTAAAAAGAGCTCCATGTCCTCTGCAAACTGAAAAACAAAGAGGAAGAAGTCCCTTGTTCCAGTGTCTCCTTCCTCCGACATGTCTCTTAACCCCCTGCTGGTCCTCTTTATTTAAGGACAGATATTTTGGCATTGTTACGTGTCCACAGAAAAGTGCCTTATTTTGAACAACCTGCTGCACAGCAGGAGGCAGATCTTCAACAACTGCTGGCTCCTGTGTCGGGCAAACGGGGATATAAACTTAGCTATTCTCTGATGCAGGACAGTTATTTTAACAGTGAGTCACGTGTCACTAACCATGTAATTACACTAGTGTTTAAAGTGAACACTGGCCTGACTGACTTCCTGGAACTTGTGCTTTTATTAGTCTGAAAATGGGCACATGTTGTGCTTCCTCTCTGTGCAAGAAGCTTAACAGAAAATGTTGATATTGTTAATGTGTCTAAACCTTGACACAACATAGTGCAGAAGTCAAAATATAAATTCAATATGAAACATATTTAACAACTTTCAAAAGATTCAAGACTCCATTGCTCTAAAATGAAACAGAATACTTACTACGGTATAATCAAATGGTGCATCCAGTGCCACTGTCACGACGTACAAGGTGGACTCATGCGCAGGACTCCGGGGATGATGTACACAAGAGAATTTATTACAGAACAATGTCCAATGAGTGTATAAACACAGATACGGGGCAGTGCTATTTACAAAAGGTGAGGGGGGCAGGGCTCTGGGGAA
>NW_005191566.1:0-2026 GCF_000239375.1 Pundamilia nyererei
TCTCACAGTTGAAGTGTACCTCTGGTGCAAATTACTGACCTCTGTCATCATTTTAGGTGGGGGAACTTGCACAATTGGTGGCTGACTAAATACTTTTTTGCCCCACTGTATATATATAGCCCAACAATCATGTTTTACAGTCCCGTGGTCTCAGTCTCAGATACTCAACTAATCAAAGTGATGTCATGACAAAAATGAATGACCAACAAAACATTTTCTCCTTTATTTCTGTCACACAATGCTGTATGAAACATTTCTTGCGGTTAGTATCATGGTTGCTAGGCAACCTGAACAGCGCGACGAAGCGTATACCATCCCATTTCACAAGCCTCTCACTTTCGCACTTCTCGTACTTATAGTACGCACCATACGTAGTACGCGTAGTGCGCGTACTTCAAGCGTGCAGACCCTGAATTGGCACACAGCCCCTGTCAGTTAGTTCTTCTTGTTGCGTCGTTTCTTGTGCATTTGGGTTCTAGCTTTCCAATCTAGGTTTCTGTTTGGTTAGCTTCAACTTCATGTTTTGCCTCTATGAGTCCTGCGTTTGGGTCAAATCCTGCCTGCCTGTACATGACATCAAGTTCCTGATGAGACAATGTATCATATCTTCACACAGACTAGACAGGTGTCTGTTATGTGAACCCATCTCTTTCCCATGCTTTTATGCCTATCCCCCCACGTGAATCACACCATCCAGACTAATCAATGTATCATCTTCACACAGACCATATATATAGCTTGGTGTTTGCCTTGCACTCCTTTTACTCTGAGCACAATGAGTAGGCGACTGACTGTCGAAGAGGTTCTGGTCCGGGTTTTGGACAAGAGGGTACTGAAATTGAAACAGAGATAGAGCAGAATGGAAGAAAACACAGATTTTGATCCAGACTTTGAGGACTCTGACCAATCAACAGATGGAGAGGGAGAGGCACCTGAAGAACAGGCACCTGAGGAGACATTCCAGTCCAAGAGTCGACACTTGCTCTGGTCTTCATCCTCCCAGGACAAAGGAAGTAGAGCGGGAGTGGAAAACATCATAAAGATGACGCCAGGACCAACACAGCATGCGATATCTCGTGTGGATGACTTCAAGTCTAGCTCCCAACTCTTTTTTACGGAGATGCATGACCCGTCCTCTGGTGAAATGACAAACAGGTACTATTTTGGTAAAACCTTAAACAATTTTCATCTAATTAGACAGTGTCTAATTAGACACCTAATTAGACTTTGTGTCTCATTTGGTGTCTAATTAGTGTCTAATTAGTGTCTAATTAGACACCTAATTAGACACAGTTTTCCCTTCAGTCATAAACATTTAGGACAGGTGGGTGGCGCGCCCACCACTTATGTACAATCCAGGCCCTGAGGTGACAGTTGATGATTGCCTAGATCCTTTCAGCGGTCGCTGTTCCTTCAAGGTGTACTTTCCAAGAGAACCAGGGAAATGTGGTATAAAGATCTGGTGAGCGTGTGACGCCAGAAGCAGCTATGCCTGGAAAATGCAGGTCTACACAGGGAAACCCAGTACTGGAAGGGCAGAAGGAAACCAGGGCATGTGTGTTGTGCTGGACGTGACAACCGGTCTCCAGGGGCGTAATATCACATGTGACAACTTCTTCACATCATATGCTCTTGGTCAGAAGCTGCTAAAAAGAAAGCTCACCATGGTAGGGACAGTGAGAAAGAACAAGCCTGAACTTCCCCCTGCACTGGTATCAGCCAGAGGAAGAGAGGCACTCTCATCAAAATTTGGTTTCACTGACACACAAACTCTTGTGTCAAATGTTCCAAAGAAGAATAGAAATGTCATCCTGCTGAGCACGCTACACAAAGTTGTCCCTATCAGGACCACAGAGGAAAGGAAGCCCCTTATGATCCAGGACTACAACAAGAACAAAGGAGGCATTGACTGCCTTGATAAGGTAATGCAAAGTTTCATCCATTTTATTTTATTTTTATTTATGTGAATCATAGCACTTCATGCTGAGTTTGGTCTTTGGTTTTCCATTTATTTTCAGTGCATATT
>NW_005191567.1:0-2026 GCF_000239375.1 Pundamilia nyererei
ATTAGAATTTAACAATTCCATAATTAATTGTAATGCTTCCAGTAATTTTATTTTAAATGGAGCTACTGGCATCCCAGAAATCTCTTTAATACAGTTCTAAGTATCCACTGTGGTGCATTGATGTAAACATTCTTTTAAGGAGTTAGAAATTAAAGTTTAGTTATTACCTTATTTGGAAGATAGAAAATAAAAGAAGAAATTGATGCGTGTTATCATAGGGGACTGTAATCTTTGTTATCAAAAGATTCATTATTTAGAAACTTTCATCATAAAACATCTGTATGGAGCTGCCTTAAAGGAAGATAACACAGTTTAATCAGGTGCCTCTACTCTTGTCTAGAAATGCCACTTACCCTGCCCACAAAGGGATTTGTGTCTCTTACAGGGATCAAACTGGGGATCTTCTGATTGTGAGGTAAATCTGTAAACCTGAGGTATTAGTAAACCCATGGAGCCACTACTCTGTCATCTGTGTAAATTAATCATATTGAAAGTAGCTTATTGGGACAATTTGCTGCAGATGTCATAGCCCATCTTTGATAGTATCTATAAAGTAAGGATTCATGGATTCAGAGTAAAGAGCTCAACTTCACTGCCAATAACTGAAGCAACTGAAGCAATAACAAATGCACTAGACATACACACACATATATATATATATATATAGGAGATTTCTTAGCATTGATACTTGACAATAAAATCAGTTGGAAACCTCATATCAGACATGCTCGAAATAAATGATCAATCAATCAATCAATCAATCAATCAATCAATCAATCAATCAATCAATCAATCAATCAATCAATTACTTGAACACCTTACTGTGAATGTCTTCGTGCACCACCTGTCTAAAGCAAATGGCAGTCTAAGTGTCTTTTCTAAGATGACATAAAGATCGAACTGCTCACCAGTTGTGAATTTGCTCTGTTTCTTTTATCTGCACATGGACGGTTCTCACCAAATGAAGCGTGGTTTCTCTGAAATGTCTTTCCACAATTTTCTTTTTTCAATTAATGAATTAATGTATTTGTTGTTGTTTGCAACTTCTCACAACAGGTTAAGCATACCAAACAAAGACAATTTTAAATAAACTGTATTATTTTCCTCTGTTACTTTTTCTTTTGGAATCCAGACCTGGGGCCACTCAAAACTAGCCTTTGATGCATTTCTACTAACATTGCTATTAAGGTTCAACAAAATTAAGAGGATAAGGCATCAGGTGACAGATGTAGGCTATGAAACACATTTTAATTGATACCATTTTTTCCTTTGTTTTATTTTTTAATACTTTAAAGACGGCATATAAAGTATTCTATATTGATAAATAATTAATAATTAGTTGCACAACCATTGTTCATTTTCATAGTGAAAATAATGTATTTTTGTTAAAGCCACTCAAAATGGGTAAAAGAGCTGAATGTTGTTGGAAAACTGTTGGTGGCATGTATCACAAAACTATTTTCAGGATTTTTTACTGAACATACAAAAGCCAGTAATCGCACTGACTGTAAGAGTTTCAATAGAGCATTATAATAAACCCAAGTGGGGACTGTCCCTTGAGAGCATCGTTGACCCACTATTGATCATGTGCCTCATCACATCCAGATAGGTGTGAAAAGGGGTGTGGGTCATTATCAGCAGAGGTTTCAGGTGAAACCACTGCCTTGCCTCACCCTATCATATGCCCTTGAGATCAAGATGTGAGTGGACATTAGGGTGGCTGGGAAAAGATCTCAAAATTGCATTGTAGTGACAGACAGTTGTTGTCGTAAGCCCTCTGTTCAAAAATGGGAATTCACACTGGACATAAATGGCTTACATTACTCCTCTTTCAAACCATTTGTCTTTTCTGTCCAAAATTTGAACATCGGCATCCTTGAAAAATTAAGTTTTATTGTTTAAATGCAGATGGACAGTTGAGTCATGTCCTGTCGAGGTGGCTCTTTTATGCTGTGCCATGTATTTATAGTGTGGCTCATTGGTTTTTGCAATATAGAGGTCTGAGCACTACTTGCTGCACTTCAAC
>NW_005191568.1:0-2026 GCF_000239375.1 Pundamilia nyererei
AGTCTATTTCAGCTATGATTTTAGAAGTCAGAGTCAGCGTCCATAAGCTCCGCCTCCATTAAATTGGTCCTGGAGTGGATGGGTCCGTAACCAGCCCTCCGGCCTGCTGGTACCCGAGCCACGTGGGCCATTCTTTCTGATATTCCATCAGTGATATCCATATTTCCAGGGTAGCGTGAAGACGCACTAGGCTGCCAATTGGAGGGAGGGTAACGCGGACAAAGACCCAGATCCTCTGGACGATCTCTGAAGGTCAGGGGGTCAGACAGCATGCTGTGGCCATAGCCATTCTGGCTGGTCTGGTACTGCAGGTAGGGACACTTCTCCTCGCATGACAGACGGCGCGAAGGTTGGAAGTCTGGGTAAGACCCAGGCAGAACTTCCTCCTCAATCTTCTGTTGTTGTCTCTGCTGTTCCTGCAGATTGGCAACCAGGCTTGGATGAGGAGGCAGTTTGGGCAGACGGGGCACTGAGCTGCGACCAAACTCACGCTGGCGATAAACCTGGTGGTCCACCATCTCCTCAACCGGACGCACCTCCTTCTTCCTCTTCTTCTTCTTCTTCTTTTTCCTCTTTATCATTTCTGGTGAAATTTCGGCCTCCACCATCCACAGGCGGTTCCTCTCCTCTGGAGGGGGCACTGTGACAAAATAATAGAAAGTAAAGATTACGATTTTTTTTTTTTTTAAACCCAAGGTCTAGAACATCTGATCTGAAATTTATATTCAAGGGAGTTGGTGTAAAGCCAGAATCATGGTCTCCGGAGCTCACCTGGTGTACCAGTGGGAGTAACAGAAATGTCCTGTGGGAGGATGGCACCTCGCCTGGCCACCATCTTTGTCACATGCTGTGCCCAAGCTGACGACATGTCATTTGATGGCTCGTTTAGGTCAAAATTGATTCCGGCTATGAAAAAGAAGAAAAAAATTAACCCTAACTAACCCTAACCCCATTTACTGGTCAATACAATGACATCTCTGCACTCAGATGTATTTATCTGAATTAGCTCAATGATATACTCACCCACTGGTCCTTCGTGGGACACGGTGTGCATGCTGAAGGACAGCTCTTTCTCTGGATCTTTGTGGAGCTCCTTCCTCATCGCGAATGCCTTGGCGATCATCTTGCTTTTCTTTATCCTCTTCGGTTCATTATCGCTACGACCGATGATCCTGGCAAAGTAGAATGACGGATGGCTACATTAATTTTTCTGACAACAAAAATTCAGTCCTGATCCACTGATAGCAAGAGATTGAGACCTAATGTTTTGCAATCCAACAGCTGCCATTTGACCTTAGATAAAATGCTAAAATCATCAATCAAGCTCTGTCATGGAAAAATACAGAGTAAGAAAGCCTTGGCCTCGACTGAAAATGCAAACCCCCCAAAAAATCAACAGTGCAAACTGAAATGCATGCACTGGGGGTACACAACAGGACTAAATGCATGTGCGTGTCTTCATACTTTGAAGTGATGGGGATACAATCCAAACTTTTCAGTTATTTTGGACAAAGAGCAGGCATTTAACACACCGTTATCACTGTACATATTAATAATTTTAAAAGAACATTAAAAAAGGGCAAATAATCATCCTAACCTACAGTATCTCTTCACTGCTATAGCCATAACACCAGAGACGTGTTTGCAGAAGTTTGTGTTAACTTGCTCACTTGCACCAGGTGCGTTTCCAGATGAGGATGGTGGCTTTGGTCCAGACCCAGGTGCTCATGGCGATACCCGTCCCAAACATGGAAAACAGGTTAATTTTCTCCACCATCAGACTGGGGCGGTTCTTAATGGTGCATTCTGGGATGGGCTTGTTTGTCTGAGAGGCGATTGTCACGTTGGCCTCACACCTGTTGAAAATACGACAGAGACGATTAGTCTGTGTCTCCAACAGTGCCCACAGTGTGTGCCTCCCACACCTTCTAGCTAGTCATATGACTGAGGTGCATTCAAATGCTGGATCTGGTTAATAAGAAGGTCTTTTACATGTTAGGGTGGGGAGAGGGTGGTTTACATTTTT
>NW_005191569.1:0-2025 GCF_000239375.1 Pundamilia nyererei
TTTTTTTTTTGCAGGCTTTGAGCTGAACATCGTGCTACTTGGAGGTACTGACTGGGACGAGACAGTACTAGGCAACTTGATTATATGCAGCAAAGCTTTTCAACATTCATTACTGTTTAAAGACAAGCAGTGTGTGCACGCACATGGAGAATGGAAAGGAACATTATTAACAGTAGTGAAAACCCCAGATATTTTTGATCTTCAATTCTTATCAGTGACAAAAGAAATGGACAGTCTGATGAGTCTTTGCACACCTGGACCAACTGTGATACTACTGATAGTGAAACCTTCCGATTTCACTGAGGAGAAACGGCTGGCACTAAAGGCAATTCTAACCTTGTTTGGTCACAATGGTTTAAACAACTCAATGGTGATCATGACACAAAAGCAAAATAAGCTAAATATGAATTCCCCTATGCATAAATTAATTCAAGACTGCAATCAAAGGCAACATGAGATGAAACTTGATAGAAATGATCTATTTAATAATAAAAGACGTCAAGAGCTGATGGAAAAGATAGAAACTATGCTCACTGATAACATGACAACAGCAAGTGATTACTGCCTGCAAACTGTGCTTTCCCAAGAAGAAAGAAACATACAGATGGAAGAAAGCTCTAGAAAAATAACAAACCTGGATGGTGAAACAAAGAAAAATGAAGAATGGCCGGAAAAAGACAAATACATGAAATATGAAGCGCTAGAAATAGACAATCAAATTAAAAGAGAACAGGACAATAAGCAGCAAGCAGAGCTACAGAAAGACTACCTAAAGTATGACAATCTCTCACTCAGTGATTATGCATTAAAACGGAAAGAATTGGTGAAAACAAAGGAAGAAGATCAAGAAAGCATGAAATCGACAGACGAGTGTGACAAAATAGAAGACCTCAATAAAAAGCATTCAAAGCAGATTGCAGATCTGAAACATGAGCACAGTGAATATATAGAAGATCTCAAAAAGAAACATAAGGAAGAACTAATGTATAATAAAAATGAGCACAGTGAAAAAATAAAGAATCTCACAGAAGACCATAGTAAAGAAATAATGGCTCTGAAACAAGTGTATGAGCACAAAATATTTTATCTGACTGTAAAGCACTTAGAGGACATAACACAGCTGCTGCAGGGAGAAATTGAAACAATAACACATCTAAAGCAAGAGCAGGATGAGGAAATAAAGAATCTAAAACAATATTGTGAATCAACCATCCTCGATCTGAAGCAAAGGCATGATAAAAGCATTGCAGATATTACACAGGAGAATGACAAGAAAATGGCTAATATAAAGGAAGAACACTTTAAAGAGATCAACAATTTGAAGAAAGAGTGTGAAGTAATAAATCTAAACCAAAAATATGAACATACAGTACAGGACCTGATAAAACAGTATGAAGACAAAATAAAGCAGCTAAAGCATGATCGTGAAGAAAGCACCGGATTTTT
The DNA here is from genome assembly GCF_000239375.1 of Pundamilia nyererei. Lineage (NCBI taxonomy): Eukaryota > Metazoa > Chordata > Actinopteri > Cichliformes > Cichlidae > Pundamilia > Pundamilia nyererei. The sequence goes on from NW_005191569.1 coordinate 1,447, forward strand.
GAGCATAAGTTCAAATGTAGCGATGTTAATTAATAACCTACTGCAAAATCATGGCAACAGAATATCACAAGCTGCCCAAGATTATATTAACAAAATATTGAAGCAACAAAAGGATGATGAAATAATGAACTTAAGAAAGGAATATGATGAAAAGATCCATAAACAAGATATGGAAAATGAAGCCAAAATAAAGAATCTGAAGGAAAACAATGACAAAGAAAAGATGGATATAAAACAGGAGTATGAGAAAAAAATAAGAAATCTGAAAAAGGATCATATCAAAGAAATAAGAGATCTGAAAAAAGAGTATGAAAACAAAATGGCTTCACAAAAACAAGATCTCAAGAAAGAATATGACAACAAGATAATAAATTTAAGTAAAGAAAATGATGAGAGGATACAAGACCAGAAGAAAAAATATGTACAGCAAATAAAAGATCAACAGGAGGACTATGAAGACAAACTGGATACTCAAAAACAAGAGTATGATCAGAAACTAAGTGCTCAACAACAAGAGCATGAAGACAAACTGAATGTTCAAAAACAAGAGCATGAAGACAGACTTTCAACTCTGAAGCA
>NW_005191570.1:0-2024 GCF_000239375.1 Pundamilia nyererei
ATCAGTAATGATCATGTCTCACCTCTAGTCTTCTCTGTCTTAATTTCAGGTTTTCACCATGTGTTGTAGATGGTTCAGGAGGTTAACTCGACCAAGCAGTCTACTTTCGGGTACTGTTTAGAATACCAGAATAGGGAGGATGGTGTAGGTTTAAGTTTATCAGACTGATACATATATACCAACAAGATAGTGTACATCACTGTCACAACAGCGTTTGTTTTCATTCAAAGGATTTATGGTTTTTCCTATAATACCATGGTGGGCCGGTCACCAGTCAAAATGCCCGGGCCGATTTTTTGTCCCAGTCCAGCCCTGAAGGGACCCCATGTCTGCCATATTTTGACCCTGCTATCTAAATAAGACTGATCAGAGATCAAGACTTCTATTGTCGAAGCTATCAGCTTAAAGCAGTCTGGCCATTGTCTGGCATCAACAAGGCATTCTCACTGCTGCGCTCGCTGGATATTTTCTCTTTTTCAGACCATTGCTGAAAAAAATCCATGATTGTGTGGGAAAATTCCAGCAGAGCAGCAGTTTCTGAATTGTACAGACCAGACTGTCTGGCATAAAAAAAACTTGTCACATTTAAAGTCACTTAAATCAGCTTTCTTTCTACTTCATCAGGTCATATTGACCTAAGGCTGTGCGATATGACAAAATATATCAGAAGATGAAATTACAAAATCTATTGTTTCATATTATGTGCTATCGTTTGTTTCATGGTGTAACAAAATACCCAGTTTACGGCAACATTTCTTCATCGTTTGGATGGTCACCATGTGGATGCAGGCACAGAGGATACCAGCATGGCCAGTGAAGATGAGGCAGAACCAGGTAGCTCCAAACAGAAGGACCAGTCAAAACAAACTGAGGCCCCTATTCCTAAACAAGGGGCTACCTCTGTAGCATGGACATGGTTTAGTTATGAAAAGTCTGACGCGGACCAGAAAACTGTACTATGCAAATTATGGCACAAGACTCAAACACGGCAAACCTCTTCAACCACCTACACAAGAATCACGTGAAAGACTATGGAGAGAGTTTACGGATGAGAAACTGTCAAGAGCTCAAAATAAACCTTAGACTCAAACATTAGTACAGGCGTTTCCCCACACCAAATACTACAAAGAAAATGGCAGCCGTTACAACTTGTATATGAAAATATATAGTTTCCTGCATCGGTCAAAACACTCGACTCCAGGTACACAACGCCCAGCTAAAAACACTTCACATAAGTCAAGTTGCCCGAGATTCAAAGAATTTACAGAAAATGCACTATTTTGTGATATATATAGCTATCGGGATGAGAAATGCCTCATCGGGATATGAGATTTTGGTCATATTGCGCAGCCCTATCTTGACCAACTTTATGGGCTGGAATCCACCTCTGATGCTTGTGGACTTACTTCTCTTCCACCTGGCACACACAACAAATCAACCATCCTTGGCTCCATCATATCAGTCAGCTCTCTCTCTTTACAACTCAGTCCCCACATTTAAAGCCCCTCCTCTCACCACCACACCTCCACCTTTTCTTCTCTCTCACTGTCCTCAAACACACCTTCACCCCCCCTTCTCTTCCTTTGCCAGCCCTAGCACAGTTTCCCTGGCACCCTGTTGACCAACAGCACCAGAGGCAGTTGTTGTTAACATGTCAGAGCTTGGTATCTTAACAACAAGATATACTTTCTGGAGTGGTTGTGAATAATGTTGCAAAATGATCTTTTCTTTTCAACCCAAACAATGATCCTTTCTAAACCTTTCCAAATTCAAGGTTCAAGGTTCCTTATTCGTCACATGCATAGTTATGCAAGTATAACACACAGTGAAATGTAACCTGACACGCTCCACGACTTGTGCAAAGGGGGGGGGGCGCGGGGCGGACATTATATATAATATATACATTAGGTGAATGTGCAGCAGTAGCATGTATGCAGCAAGCAGGTGAATTCTGTACATTAAGTGAATTAAATAACAATAGACAATCTGACTATTTTACAAAATACACAATATGAATTTTAAAT
>NW_005191571.1:0-2024 GCF_000239375.1 Pundamilia nyererei
GGAGAGGTGGTTGGACTGGCCGAGGTGGGGAAAGGGTATGGCTCAATATGCATGCTTAATGTTGTAGTAAACATGATCTGGAGTGTTCTCTCCCCTGGTCAAGGTCCAATTTATTTATATAGCACATTTCCAGACAGACGATGCTGCATAAAGTACTTAACATTATAAAAATGCCATTAAAAAGAAACAATGTAAACCAATAATAACAATATAATACGATGATAGGACAATAAAATAATTAAAACAATAACTAAGACTATTAAATAAGACCAAAATGCTTGGCTCATAGTGTGATAAAAGCCAGGGCATAAAAATGTGTTTTTAGTAGTGATTTGAATTGATTGAGTGTTTGTGCAGATCTAATATTTAGGGGAAGACTATTCCAAGGTCTGGGACCTGCCACAGAGAAGGCTCTTTCACCACAAAATTTGAGATTAGTCCATGTGGATAGCATTAATTTTGAGCTAGACCTCATGGTTTTTCCTGGAGCATAAACTGAAAGGAGCTCAGACAGGTAAGAAGGGGCGTTAAGTGACTTAAAAACAAAAAGTAAAAGTTTAAATTGGATCCTGTAGGAGACAGTGTAGACAAGATAAAACTGGGGTTACATGCTGTCTCTGCTTGGTACCAGTTAGCGAGCAGCTGCATTTTGGACCATCTGAAGACGATGAATGGAGGCCTGGTCGAGACCAAAATATAATGAATTGCAGTAGTCCAGTCTGCAAGTAGGGAAAAGGTGAATGACGTGTTCGAAGACATTAGCCAGGAGGTATGGCTTTACATTGGCTTGCTGTCTTAACTGAAAGAAGCAGGACTGGAGTACTGCACTCCCATGCTTATTCAATTTAAAAGAACCATCAAGGTAGGTATTTTACATGTGTTTTACAATAGGAGGAAAGGCGGCCCAGAGTGCTGTCGACATGATTATTAACAAAATTGCAGAAAATGACAACTTCAGTTTTATTTTCATTTAGCTTTAGAAAATTTAAGGACATCCACTGTTTGATGTTGTCAAGGCAGCTTAATAAGAACTGGGCATGGTCTGACCCTGCTTTTAAAGGCAGATAAATCTGCAAATCATAAGCAAAACAGTGGAATGAAATGTTGTACTGCGAAAAGATGGAACCCGATGGCAACAAATACGCCGTACACCGTATTTAAGAGGGGCTATTTTGGAGCTATGGGTGCCCATATTAACGTAAAAAGACCTTCCTGACAAGTAGGACCGAAACCAGATCCTTTTAGTCGAGCATGAAATTCTAGCCGTGATGACAGGATGTGTCGGTTGACCGTGTCAAAACCTGCTGACAGGTCCAACAGTAAAAGGGCAGCAGGGCTGCCAGAGTCCAGAGTTAAAAGAATATCATTAAAAATCCTTAAAAGTGCCATCTCAGTGCTATGCAGTGATTTAAAACCAGATATCTTGTTAAAATCAAGGTGGGCCTGCAACTGGAAGTGAACCACTTTTTCCAGAACTTTAGGCAGAAAAGGAAGCTTTGAGATTGGCCGATTATTGTACAGAACAGTTGGGTCCAGGTTGCCTTTTTTAAGACATGGGTGAACTATAGCTTGTTTAAAACATGATGGGTCACAGCTTGTAGCAAGGGACGTATTAATTAATCTCAGGATAAAAGGCCCAACAGTATTAAAAGTGTTTTTAATCAAGCTTGGGGGGAGAAAATCAGAGGGGCAGTGTGATGATCTTAGGTTACAAACTACGCAGTCAAGTGATTAAGAATGCAAGAAAATTGTCATGGTCCCTGTGCCCCGCTGGTCAATCCTCTATTGGGCAATATGTTTGTGGTTTGTTTGCTCTCTCGCTCTCGCCCTCTCTCTCTCACTCTCTCTCTCTCTCGCCACGCGATGCTCACTGCGTGCTCCCGCTGCTGGCCCACACACCTGCTCATCACCACACCGGCCGCTGATCCCAGCTGATTACTGCACTACTTAGATGGCGAGTCTGCACTAGTCTTCGCTGGATCGTTGAGCTATCAGTGTCAGTTAGACTTGTGTTTCTGCTAACC
>NW_005191572.1:0-2021 GCF_000239375.1 Pundamilia nyererei
TTATTGCTAGCACTTGTTATAGCACAAGTGTTACTGGTGGCTGATAAATTACTTCTTCTTTTTTTCCCCCCACCCCAACGGAAGGCTTATTAAAGACAGACCCTGTGCTCTCTCTCTCTCTCTATTTCAGGAGGTCATTGAGAAGTCGAAAGCAAGAGATATCCCCATAGTCATTGATGCAGTAAGTCTTGATAAAATAAAGTCCCAGCTGTGGAGCAGAAGGTGTTTCATTTGCTAAGTCATACATAGTGTGTGTGATCATTCTTAACAGGATGGATTATGGCTGGTTACACAGCAACCATCTGTTATCCAAGGGTACCAGAAGGGCATCCTTACGCCTAACTTCATGGAATTCACTCGATTGTATGAGGCATTGGTAAGTTTCTTGGCACAATTCAGTCCCACTCACTAGTTGACAGCAAATAACATGTGATCCTCTATGCTGATGTGTGTCTTTTTACCTTGTCTGTGTGCATTAGCACCATGAGCCCATGGACAGCAGTGATTATCAGCGGAGCGTCATGCAGCTCAGTGTAGCTATGGGCAACCTCACCTTGGTGCTGAAGGGGGAGCAGGATTTCATCACAGATGGCAGCAAAGGTTGGCATCAAACAGAACGTGCTTTAGTTTCTTCCGGCTGATCGTTCACTCTGTTTATTCTCAGATGCTTCGGAGCTCCTTTTGTGACGCTGTGTCGTGTGCTGCTGTTTGTAGTGTACTCATGCAATTTAGAAGGCAGCGGGAGACGATGCGGTGGACAGGGGGATCTCCTTTCTGGATCTATGGGAGTGCTGGCACACTGGGCCCATGCTGCTTCCACAGCAGGAATGATCAGAAGGTGAAGGCATGATTTTTGCTTTTTGTGCTATGTTTGAATGAATGTATAGGCCAAGCTTTTCAGGGCTCAATGGATAAAAAATAGTTTTTTTTAAAAAAATATATTTACACACATTACCTACAGAGTGCACTGATTTACATGCTGAGAGTGTATAAAAATTATCACCAAATGTTCTGACCACTTCTCACGATGATTTTTTGGCTTTTCCTATGTAATGAATGCATAAAGTGTGATGTTGCACAGAGAAATGTACGTGTTCACTTTATTTGGATGTATATTCTCTTTTTTTCCCCCCTTCTTCTTTCCCTTTGCTCCCCTATAGTATGAATCCCTCAGTAGTTGCTGCATTTGGTGCTTGTTCGCTCACCAGGCAGTGCAACAGTCAAGCATTCCAGCGGCACGGCAGGTCCACCACCACGTCAGACATGATCCAGGAGATCAGCTCAGCCTTCAAAAAGCTGTTCGAAAGCTAAAAACAGTCAGCGATGCAAACAGTTGTAAAAAGAGAATAAATTTTACGCTCCTAACGTAACCTTTTTGGGATTGAAAGAAATGTTCTTCTTTAGCTGAATTTTAATGACTGATTTGAACCCGGAATCGAAATTTGGTGCAAAATATACACACTGACATGTTGTTTGTGTTGTGTTTAATGGAAAAGTAACAAAAAGAAAACCACTAGTTGAATAATGAATGCCTTCACCAAGCCCACCAAAGAGACTGAGACATTAGGATGAATGGGCTCACACTAAACCAGAAACCTGTATACGTTTTGAAATAAATTATAAATGTGATTTTGTTTGTTTGTTTCGACAAAGTTCTTAAAAGCCATCATGGAAGTATTACTGGGTGAGTGACTGCAGAAAACGTGACTTTTATAGAGTCAGTGGGGAATATTAACTTGTAAAGTCCATGAAAACCGATACCTGCTGGACAACAAAGTGTTTTGGTTGGTTGCAGCATCGTAAACCTAAAAGCAGAAGAGTGAGGCGTGTGTGATTCGTATAAAGTATGCGGCGCATGCGCATAGCTGAATTAGCCGACAGCTAGCACCGTTGTTGCGAGTCCACCGTAGTTACACACACAACCTAGCGTTAGCAACAAGACCCACAGCAGCATCACAGAGTCTGTAAGGTTAACTCGGAGTATTCACAGGTAAGTTTACTCACCCTCCGCTTATATGGCA
>NW_005191573.1:0-2020 GCF_000239375.1 Pundamilia nyererei
TAAAACTATTTACAGCAACTCAAATGTCTACTGTACCCGAATTTCCAGCTCGTAGAGGGCACGAGAGCAGCATGCGCCTCATCGGATGAACGGAAGGAAAAACTCTGTAGCTGGAGTAGAGAGTGGCTATGCGCACTGCACAGTGGTGCGTTCAGTGACTACCAAATAATCAGAAATCCCATACTCAAACAATGATCTGGGTTACATAAGCATAATCACAAAATTAAAAATCTTTCATCAGAAACTGTCCTCTTCTTTTCATCTGTGTTTTGATTCTCAGTGACAGGATTTACTGAAACACTTGAGTCTGGTTTACTCACTGTGGTAATGAGTGCTTTCAGTCCATCGCCAGCTGACCGGCTGAAACCGCAGGAGTGGGTGGAGGTGTAAAGGTGTGATGATGGTGAGGGTGTCTCTTCTGCAATGGAGGGTCAAACAATTGTGCCGCAAGCATCAATCGAAAAGTCGGACGCCGATGCTGAAAAAAACAGGCAGCTAGAGCCTCTAGGAGAGCAGCCGAATTTTCCATGCCCGGGCCGCCCAAGCCAAATAATTCAAAGCTAGAACTATTCCTCAAATTAGTGACTATTAACATTAGTTCATTAACGTTCAAAAGGTTTGCTGTGAAGGTAGTGAATAAGAAGTAATTGTCAAATAACACTACCTGTATGTGACTGTTACACAGCCTGGATTATGCGCTGGCAGTAACCCCATAGCTGCGCGAGCGATCCCTCCTCCGTGGCAACTCCTGAGTCTGCTGGGTCCATGGTGGTTGACGGGATCATTCTGTCATGGTTTGCCTGGGGATGTGGGAAGGAGGACCCAAAATACAGGACTCTGCGATGCAAACAGTGCGTTTATTTACAGTGAGGTAACAGATGTCTAGACTCCCGTGTGTGTGTTCCTCTCCGACGTCTGTGTTTGTGCTCCCCGCTGTCGTGTTTTTGCACACCCTGTGCGTGCTGTGCTTCTGGTCCTTTGTTCCACCTGCAGGACAATAACAGAAGCAGCCGCGGGCATACACGATCCGCACTTCCTAATACTACAAACACTGACTTGGAGTCTTAACTTAATGATCCTGGACCGGTGGGAGCCCCAACACTTTCCTAAATAGCTCCCCTGACGAGCCCTGATCAGCAGCAGGTGTGTGGCAGGGACTTCAGGTGAAGCCAGTCCGCCAGCAGGGCCACACCCATCAGGCCTGCAGTTGGCTGTCCTGCATCCTGCAGCCACACCCTGCCTATACATATAACGAATGGATCACAGAATAACACAGCATCGTGTAGAAAACACGCACATCACCAAATAATAACAATAATTATAATAATAATAGTCCACGCTGCTCACAGACCCCGAGACCCAAGAGCCGGGCCCGTGACACTATTTCAGCCGTGACTTAGGGACTGAGAGCAATAGCTGCTCAGCTGACCAAATAGAAAGAATGGGGACACGCGGCTTCAACAAATCAGACAAATAAACTGGTGCCAGACCATTTAGAGATTTAACAACCAATAAAAGGACTTTAAAATGGATCCTAAATTCAATTGGAAGCCAATGTAGAGAGGCCAAAACCGGAGTGATGTGGTCGAATTTCCTTCTGCCAGTTAAAAATAATGCCGCAGCATTTTGCACTAGTTGCAAGTGTGACAAAGTGCCCTGCCCAACCCCTATTAAAATAGAATTGCAGTAATCCAAATGTGAAGTAATAAAGCCATGAATAACACTTTCCAAGTCACGCTTGGACAGAAAGGGCTTAACCTTCAATTAACGTCTGAGATGATAGAATGCAGATTTTACCACTCAGTTTACATGACCATCAATTGTAAACGGAGAATGAATTTTTACTCTGACATTTGTGATCGAACTCTTTAAATGGGAAGTCAAAGCGGCAAGATCAACATCTGGAGCGTCAGAAAAACAATTTGGGCCAAATAAAATCGCTTACGTCTTACGATCGATAAATCATTAAAAAAAATCTCCTGGATCACCTGTTGAGAGAAAAAGAAAAGAAAACAAGCAA
>NW_005191574.1:0-2019 GCF_000239375.1 Pundamilia nyererei
CTGTAATATAATACATGCATTACCCTTCACATAAACAAAAACTCCACATTTTATTCTATATAAAATCATTATTTAGCACTTTGCTCACTTACCTGGCTTATGCTGACAGTCGCCTCCGTTCCACTTCGAAACTTAAGAAGCGAAAATGGGCGTGGTCTTTCTATATTACTCCGATAGAATTTCCTCTGTTTTTTGGCTCCAACTCTAGCGGCCAATTGAAGTGATTAGGTTCCAAAACGTGCAATAACTACTCTTTTAGATGAAAATGATGTTGACTCTGGAAAAATTACTCTCTCCGTTTTCCTGTGTACAAATTTTTTTGTTGCCATTTTTCACTTCTTGCATGTCTTTATTCCATCCATCCTCACTTACCTTGAATTCGACTTTGCATTTATGAGTTTCTTTATGGTTTCTAACTGATGAGGTCACTTTCTGATGCCACCATGAGTTAGGGGGAAATTTGGTCTCAGGAAAGACTTATTGCAGCTGGCAATTCCACCACAATCTTTACTGTTGTTGCTGTGGTTATGATTCAAATGCAGCTTGTCAACCCAGATATTTATGTAAGGTTGTTATCTGAGGACAAGGCAATATATTCATTGCAGAAAGCACACGGCACTACATCCACATTGCTGTGACATTGTGCTGTATGTGCATTCTAAAAACAAGCAACTTAAGCAAAAATAAGTATAAGGCTAATTTTAACGGTACAATACTTAAAAATCCATTTTATATGATACAATTATTGCTGCACTTTTCAGTTTGACATTTCTTAATTGTGAGCTGGTGTCTGTGTTAGATAGTATCATTTCTGTGCATATTCTCAGCTTCAGTGTGGAAATAATATTCTGGCTACTAGATAATTATAGTGATTGTACAATCATACCCTGCTGAAGCAAACAAATAACACAACTTTATTTTTATCTTTCCTCCTCCCCTTTCTTCTTTTTTTTTTCACAAAACAAAAACATTTCTTTGCTCTTGTAGTAATCCTACTCTGCCCTTTGCTGGTGTTTCATTCTTTTGTCCTCTGCTATGTACAGCTCCATAATTGCACCTCATGCCAATAAGTTTTACAGCTATTACAGCTAAATGCAAACTGCCTCTGATTGCTTTGCTTTCACCGATAATCAGGCCATTTTTACAGTATGTACTGATAACTTGTGCCAGTGTTCAGTCTCATTCCTTAGAATTTATATTCCTGGAAGGTAGAAACATTATGACAGAAAATTAGCAGTGTAACATCAAAATCGACATCGTCTCTATTCAGAAGAAGACACAATGATGGCACATGACTCAAATGACTTTGGAGTCCGTGTAGAGCCATCGTTTAGAGAGTTTCATTATGCAGTTGCCATTTGGGCAAGATTTATACACAAAATTGGTTAGGTATCATCGTCTCCACTGCCATCTTCTTTCCTCTCTATTACTAGCTGGTGTACGTTGACGGTCTGCTGAGGGGCATGCCCGTTTACTGCTTCCATATAGACCTGGCTAACACACCTGCTAATAACTCACATGCAGTAGACAAGGACATAAGGCTCATCTACCCAGTCTCTGCTAGACCATTACTACAGCAGAAGCTATAGCATGCTCAGGCTCCCTTGTCTTTACATCTACCTCTGTTTCCTCTGACTTTAAGAATCCACTCCTTGGTTAACCTACATGGCTGCCAGCTCACTCTCCAGTTTTATTAATAAAACCACTGAACCGTGTCGCTGCTGTTTTGGGGTTGTTCATGCTATTATGTTCAGGAAAAGCTTCAATTTAAAATACACTTTTTCAAAACCTTTCATTCAGATCAGTTTTATTTATATACCACCAAATCACAACAGCAGTCGCCTCAAGGCTTTTTAATTTTACCATCATATCGAGTAACTAAGGAGAGATAGTAAACAATTAGTGATATTTGTTCATTTAAAGCATTTTTATTACCAGGTGCTCTGGAAAGAAGAGCAGGAATTCTGAAGGGATCCTGTCCCTGCAAACAGACATGTGGTTAACACACACACACACGCA
>NW_005191575.1:0-2019 GCF_000239375.1 Pundamilia nyererei
AAAAACAAAAACGATTTTCAATTTTTTTGTAGTTTATTGCACTTTTTTGCAATTTATGTAATTACTATGCACTTAATGCAGACATATTATTAAAATTTGGGCTATAATGGTTGTATTGATGTATATCAACTTGAAATGCTCCCAAAAATGGCTCCACAGCATGTAAAAATATAATGTAAGCTCTGGCGGACTTGGTTCTATGGTAGGTCTTAAAGGGTTAAAGAACTTATTTTAACATCGCACTCGACAACAAAAAAGACTTCAAGGGCCAAATTGCATCATATTTCTTCACATCAAGTAGAGGTGACGTGGGCCGCAAGTGGCTGCAAGTTTGTAGCTACCACAATGACTCTGTCTCACATCAGTCATGAGAAGAATTTAGTTCCTGTAGAAAGAGAAGAAAGTTATTTTTATATGAAAAGTGTAGAAATGAGTGCACTGAGTGAATTTGCTATTTTATGACATTTGTACACATATGCGTGAGTGTGTATTGTCTCATACTGTTGAAAAAAAATTCAGTTGTTCACATATTCAAACAACTTAAAGAAGTCCAGACGCTTTTCTCTCCAAGCTCCTTAGACTACGATGACCTGGATGACTGAGGACTTTCACAGACAGTTGTTCACATTAAACTTAGTAACTCAGTGTGAATGCTGTACAAGGGAAAAATACTTCAACTATATTTTGTTTATTGATTGCATATTTATGATTATTTTATTAATGATCAATGATGTGAAATATAATGAATTATTAATAAAGGTGATACCTGACAGTGCAGTGACATATTTTAGCTCCGTGGCTGGTGCTCTTTGTTTTCTTTTTCTGCTTTTTTGTACTTCAGTTTTATTGTTTTACACCCATTGTGTGTAAACAATGAAAACTTCACAAGAGTGAACTTCTTCATTTATATTTATATTATTTATATTATTTTTATGTTATATTTATATGTAAGCATACAAAGGAGTGCAATGAGTGAATCTGCTATTTTATGACACTTGTACACATCTGAGTGATACTGCTGAAGAAAAATTCAGTTGTTCATATTAAACTTGTTGGCTCTTCAGGCCTGGAGTTCGACAGCCCTGGTTTAAAACAACAGTAACATCTGGTATCAGTTTGTGTCAAAGAAACCTTTACATTGACTCATTTGCCTTGTAATGAGCACTAACAAATACTTCATGGGAAAAGTAAAAATTTGAGATGATTGGTTGTTCTAGTTCAGTCTTTCTCAAAGTGTGGTACGCGTACGCTTACCAGGCTTACCAGCTTGCACCACCAAATGTTGGAGGAATTCTTGAGTGAAGAGGAATCTGCCGTCATCCATTCCTAATAAGGACAGCATGCTCTCTGTGACCTCGAGAGTGGTACCATCACCCAGGCCTGGGAGAGAGAGGAGTTTCTTGGCCCGCTCTGCATCGGAGAAGGAGTAGCAACGCTGCAGCACCTTGACAGCGGTGTATTTCCCTTGAGATCCCAGACAAGGGTCATCACATGGCGGGTGGACAGTGGATCCAGCAAGGCAACCACATGGTGGTATTTCGTGTCGTTGGCCGAAACGCCACGAAGAGCAAACTGAGTTTCGACATGTACAAAAATCCGACATCTTAACCTCCACAGCAAAAATTAAAACGTACAGCTCTGCTATCACTTCCGGCATAAATGAAGACAGAAAACATAATAGCAGTGGCTTTTGTAGGTTTACTGTAGTTGGGCTAGCTGGTATTAAATGATGTGCTAGCTACACACCCATATGAAAAAGATGTATATAAATCGTATTAAGTTTGTATCTGTCTTGTGTGAAACTTGTATGAAAAGCATACAAGAGTGAAAACAGATATAAGATTCCTTAAAAAATTATATAAATGAAACTTGTATGTTTTGGATACTTACTAAAGCAATATATGAATCAGAATCAGAATCGTGTTTATTGGCCAAGTATATGTGCAGACACATACAAGGAATTTGGTTCCGGTAGATGGTGGCTCTCAAGCACAGCAATGTAAATCACACACACACACA
>NW_005191576.1:0-2017 GCF_000239375.1 Pundamilia nyererei
TAACTTGTGTTTTGTTTCCTTGTTGACACATCAGGATGTCAGTCGGAACAACTAAATTAAACCAGAATCCCACTAAGCAATGATGTCATTGGTGGAGAGAATTCATGTGATGGGCTTCCATGGAACAGCGTGGGCTTAATTTTACAAGACATTTTAATGTCTCATGTTTGTACCTCAGAAACACATTAGAATTGTTTCAAAGTGACGTGTAACCTTTTGTTCTTATATATACACACGACTCATTTATTATGCACAAGGGACACGTAAAACGAGCCTTTTTATAAGAGGCCAACCTGCTTTGGGTCTACAGTGGTCCCTCGCTACAACGCGGTTCACCTTTCACTGCTTCGGATTTTATTTTTGTGCACTTTTGCATGTTTTCTTGTTTGTTTGTTTTTTGTTTGTTTGTTTTAAACAGCGTATTGTGTTCTGCATCCTGATTGGCTGTAGACCATTGTCAGTCAATCCCGTGCTGTGTCTCCTGTACAGTACAGAGTGCGTTCAGCTTGTCACATTTACATAAATCTTCGATCACTAGCAGTGTGACTCTGAAGTGCTGGACTGTATGTTTGTACGTTTTCTCCCCAACAAACAACAGTGTCGACAAAACGTCGTCACCTGCAGGTTCCTTTGGACTTGTTTTTCTATGAAGGTTTGAACTTGAGTTTAAACAAGAGAAAAGTGTGAAAATGTTCCTGCCTGTCTGAGAAACGAGTATAAAGTGTGTAGTGAGGGCTTTACAGCCTTAAAGCATCTATAGTAATTGTAAAAAATAAAGTTGGCTACTTTGCGGATTTCACTTATCGCAGGTTATTTTTGGAACGTAACTCCCAGGATAAATAAGGGATCGCTGTATATTCAGCCTGTGAAGTTGGTTTAGAGAATGCATTGTGACTGAGATCAACCGTGAAAACCTACTTTTCTATGTTACTGTTGTCATCAGGTGGTATGGCCAAGAGAAGGACTACAACGTCCTAGTTATGGACCTGCTTGGACCCAGTCTGGAGGACCTGTTTAACTTCTGTTCTCGCCGCTTCACCATGAAAACTGTCCTTATGCTGGCAGACCAGGTATCCAGCTCATACACACCCACTTCTCTGCAGGCTTTTAAAAAAAGGGAACTAAGCAAAGGTTTATCTGTATCCTGCCTTCATATATAACCTGGAAACTTTTGTCCATTGTAGTAATTTGGTCACATTTAAAACACATTTTTATATCTTCAGATGATCAGCAGAATCGAGTATGTACACACAAAGAACTTCATCCACAGAGACATCAAACCAGATAACTTTCTCATGGGCATCGGCCGTCACTGTAACAAGGTAAGATATGCAGGACCAGTACATAAGTATGTCATATTCAAGGACTGTATAGACCTGTTGGAGGATAGTGATATGACAGGGGCCAGATATTATGAAGCAGTTTCAACATACGTCTTTCAGTTATATGGAATCACTGACGACTAGACTATACGGTCACATGAAGTTGGTTAATCAACTTGCTGAGTTAATCCAGGGTTTCACCTGCAGTTCACATGAAAGGGGTGTTGGCAGCATCCAGTTCATCTAAAAGGGGCTTTTTCATGGGTTACATGACTTTTCTTCCACATAAAGTGGAAGAAGGGGAAATGACTCTAATTTGTCGGCAGATCAAAGTTAAATGAATTTGAACAGGTGTTCTACTAGCTGCAGTTACAGCAGTGTAAAAGAGAAATATAGGAACATTTTATGCCTTTTCGAAATCAACAAATTAGTACGTGCACATTTCTGTGACAATGCAACACAGTGTGTGCTTCACTCAGTGGGTTTAGGTACAGTTCAATAAGTAGCATATGTATGCCCCCAGCATAGAATCCACATTGCTCTTAAAACATGCTGTGAATAAAAGAAACAGTGAAAACGGTGATTTTAAAATGAAACCCCCAACATAACCTGCTTTGGACACTTGTAGTTTTTATTCTGTCCCCGTTGTCTTTAAAGGGTTTGAGAGTAAAGTTTAAGAACAGAATTCAAACAGG
>NW_005191577.1:0-2015 GCF_000239375.1 Pundamilia nyererei
AGATCTGACTCCCTGTAATGGCGTCTCAGCTCAGTTCAAAAGTGTCGGAATTTACTTTCATTTTCATGAATCACGTGTTAAACTGAAACACGCACATAACACTTGTGTCCGTCAGAGGGCGCTGTCTGTGTCATTCAGATAGTTTTCAGTTTGTGCTCCTTAAAATGACACAAAAGCAAAAATGTAGAAAATCTTGACCTCTCTATTTAAAAAAAGAAAAAAGAAGCTAAACAGATGATAAAAATGACACAAAGGAGGTGAAGCTGTGGTGTTTCAGAAGTTCAAGTAGCACAAGTCTGCGTGTTATCAGATTTTTTTATCTGCAGTTTGAACTAAAGTTGTCGTTGCAGCCAAAGACAGGATTTTGGATTCATCACAGGGTTTAGATTGTCAACCTGCCAGACCTCTGCTCTCACACTCAAAAAAATTAAAAAAGAACAAAATTTCTTGACCCTCATGAACATGAAGCAATAATTTAGAATAAAATGCAGCTGAAATATATAAAATCAAAGGTTTATTCTCTCAAATAATACATCATTAAAATATGTTTGTTATAAACTAAATGTATACCAGTGCATACATTTATACATTAATAACCACCAAACACAATATCTGCTTTTACTACCTGGGCTGTGGCCTCAAACCTCCATAAGATTTTAGACCTGCAGACTCCAAAGTTTGTCATGAACTGAAATGTGATGAGATGGTGATGTCACCAAAATAATAAATAGAAAATAAAGAGAAGATTCACAGTGGACACTGAGAAACCAGAAATGCTGATAATGAAAAAATAAACAAACTGATATAAACTTGTTGATATGACATTAAACTGTGACAACACAGAAGAATTTACAGTCACATGTCACAAATCAGATTCTGGTCAAAGTCATGTTTAAGGTACTACTGCCTTGAATTTGTCAATCACATCCACTTTTTTATGAATCAGAAACCATAGAGCTTTTATAAATGCATTAAATGAATCCATGACAAGACAACAAATACTTTATTTATCCCAGAAGTTGTGACATTACTGTGTTAAAACAGCCAATTTCATGTACAGGGTTTCTCTAATGGTGTGAGGTCTGGCAGGTGTCTAGTCAAAAAAAACAATTAACAAGTATTTTGATCATTCACTTAAAGAATCAGCAGCGCTCTTAAGACTTTTCTGTGACTGATGAAGTCAGACAGAGTTTGTGTGAGTTAGGCTGTTGTTGTTAGGCTGCACAATAAATGCACAAAGTCACAACAGTGTTAGGCCAATGATGATATTTTAATATTCTTCATATAAATGAATGTATGAAACAGTGCATTAGCTTATGATTCATAAAAACATATTCAAAACCACAATTGTTTAATTAATGGAGAGATCACTAAATGGCAGCAATAAATACTTCATTAAATAGGCTGATGCTAGTACTGGGTACCTTGTGTAGTGGGGTGTAAGTAAACTGTGTAATTTGAATTAGCATTAGGAGACTTATACGGTAATTTTTTACAGAAGCTTAATCTGCTGATGATGCAGCCCATCAGCTTTGATGTTGAGGATTTAAGTATTTGGGAGTACTGCTAGACTCAAAATTACCTTTTAAAAAAACACATTTAAAAAGTAGTGAGAACTGTAAATGTTAATATACTGAACTTTAGACATATCCGCACATCAGAAAAAGCAGTGATTACATTCCTGCACTCTATGATACTGGCTCATATTGAATACTGTATTACAAGTTGGTCCTTTACCAGTCTTGTTGCTATTGGGCCAAT
Organism: Pundamilia nyererei; assembly: GCF_000239375.1. NCBI lineage: Eukaryota > Metazoa > Chordata > Actinopteri > Cichliformes > Cichlidae > Pundamilia > Pundamilia nyererei. The sequence continues at coordinate 1,762 of NW_005191577.1, forward strand.
CGAAGTGTGCTACAAAAAAGCATTGAAAATATTAGACAAAAACTTTTGTCATACAACCATTATCAAATTTTAGATAAATACAAGTTTCTAAATTTTACTAATTTCAAATTATTTAAAGTGTAACATAAACAGTGAAGCTGGAGGATGAACGTTAAATTTTTTCCACTTGATAAAAGTTAATGTGAGGCTTCCCGATGGTTTGGGACAAATGCAATCACATGGCAGGATGCTGTAAACGGACCGAACTTCAGTCA
>NW_005191578.1:0-2015 GCF_000239375.1 Pundamilia nyererei
GATGTCTGATTCCTTCACTCGAACATTTCGCTCCACACAGAGCTGAACGTGTACCTGACAAGTCTGTGTGAAAGACAGAGAAGAGACTCAAGAAAGACTCTTTTCTTCTCTGACACATTTCCTCCGACTCGCTCTGCCTGCACTCGTTCTAGCATGCTGGGAGTCGTGGCCGTGGCTTCCTCTTCTGTCAGCACCTCTGTGCTTGTGTTTCTTTGGGATGTTGCATGTTTTCACTTGGCAGCAGGTTTGTGTGTTAGATGAGTACGTCCCAGTTATTAAAGTCATCATTAATAACAATAATAACTGCTAATACAGGAGTGTTATTCATGAAAAATGCCAGTTGAGAGTGAGCTGCTGCATAGGGACACATTCATATTTCCACTGGTCACATGTTTTAAAATGGACTGATTCTTATTCTGCACTCTTTATACAACACGCCACATTCAGCCACACAAGCACCGTCTTCTACGCTTTAAGTGCTTCTAGCTAACATTCACACACTGTGGATGGACGCATCAGAGAGGGGGGTCGTGCTCATGCAGACGGAGGGAGCCAGGGATCGAACCACCAACCTTCTAATCGACCTCCTGACCTACAGCTACGCCGCTATACCTACTGAATTGCCAGAAATTTGGATATCATGTATCCCACTGTTTGTGGTATTTTTACATCAACCATATGCTCAGCATCTGCTTCAGAAAAAACAGAGGCAACAAAAGTCTACAAATTGTGTAGTTCCAAAAACACCTGAAGAAGAATGTCACACTGAATCTGGTTGGACAAAAGGTCAGGAAGAGGATTTCCTGTAAAAAGACTGGACAACAAATAAAAATAGGGAGGGATTACTCACGTTCAGTAATGAAAAAAGAATGCATCCCAACAGTTATTCTACAAATAAGTTCTCTTTCATGAGCCACAGCGGCCCATGTGATTAAAAGGAATGATGTTGTGGGGTTAGCAACGCTTCCACATCCAACCCTCTGTCGCTGTTCATAGTTCAGCCAGGAAGACAAAAATCCGTTTACTGTAAACAAAGGCAGGAAATCCCAGCATCTTCACCGGGAAGAGTGTGACTCTGCTCTGCAGCCTGACGATTCCAAATTTGTCACAACTCCTCTGTGATTAAGAGGAATCCAGCACTCTGCAAACATGTCCCAGCGTTTTACTCTGAAATGAACACATTTAGTTTAATAACCCCTTAGCAGTCGGACGTACCGCCCACGGGACATTGGATGGTTTAGGGGACTAATTGGACTGCTAAGGGGTTAATGTGATGCAAAACAGTAACCATCAGTGAATGTGACTCTATGGCTGCTGCAGACTGTAAAACACCAGCCTCAGTTTCAGGTGCAGCACTGTGTGCGTGATTGCGAGTGGATGTTCAACATGTGAGGCTCGGCTTTGTCCTGTTGTCGTTCCGTTTGTTTTAATGAAATGTGACTCCAGGCTTTCTTTCTTGGTTACATGCATACATCTGCTTTCATCCACACACGCAGCTCCCATAAGGGTCAGACAGGCTGACTGCATCAAACTGAAGCGTTCAATGGACCAAGTGACGTGTTTGTGTGTTTGTGTGTTTGTGTGTCCTCTTTCTACCTTTTCTCCTCTCTTGTGTCGTAAGACTGAATCTTATTTTCTCTGGTTTACTTAATTCTTTCCCTCGGCTAAATTCATTTAATTCACAGTGTGTGTTTGGTTTTGTTGTGTGTGTGTGCGACTGTGTGTGTGTTGTTTTTGATTTGTCTTACAGCTACAAACGCTCTTAGAGGTTTTTGAAGTCTGCTCGCTTTCTCTCCCCCTCCTTTCACTCACTCTTTGCACCCCTCTCTCTCTTTCTGTCTCACTCTCTCACACACACACACACACACACACACACACACACACACACACACACACACACACACACACTAAGCCTAACATAACTGGATTAGGACTCAGCTACTAAAGAGAGAGGGAGTGAAAGCAAGTATTGAGGTCAACCTAATAAACATTCATCTCATATCTCGGCTTAGACA
>NW_005191579.1:0-2013 GCF_000239375.1 Pundamilia nyererei
GCCCTCTAGCTGCCATCAGCCTAACTACACTGACCGGCTGCATTAACATCTACTGTACAATGCAATTACATCACAGTACACTTGCTGCACAGTGGCTCAGAGGAAAGCACTCTAAGGGATCATTAACACAGCCCAAAAGATCACCGGCTGCCCCTCTGCACACTGGAAGATATACACAACACTCACTGTCTTAAAAAGGCCTAAAACATCATAAAAGATACCTCACATCCTGGCCACTCCCTGTTTGAACTGTTGCCAATCACCAATCACGCCAGTCTCGTATTAATCTATGCGCTGACTGAAGCATGTATGTGGGAATGTATGTGAATGTTTGTTGATACCTCTTATTAGCACTTTAGGTATTCTATTTATTTTACTATTGAATTCTATTGTTTTATTTATATTTTGATATCGTTAGGGATGATGCAATGATCGGGGACCATTTTTAATTTCGTTGCACCTGTGACAATGACAATAAAGATTCTGATTCTGAATCTGAGATCCCTTCCCAGACGCCTTAACACCCACTCACATACTGGGCCATGTGACCTCAGGAAATCACATGATAGGGTGGGGCTAGGTTTCCCAATGACCTTACCTGAAACCTTGGCTGATTGTGACCTACACCCATTTTCACACCTTGACTTGTCTGATTAGGTAGAGGATCATTAGGGGGTCCATTGTCCCTCTTTGGAAGATTCTCCCACAGGGCTTAAATCTGGGACTCTCCATCATTTCACCCTAGAACCTAAGAAGTTTCTCGGAGGTAAAACGTCTTCAAGCGACTTAAAGAAGTCCAGACACTTTTCTTTCCAAGCTCCTAGGACTACAATGACCTGGATGACTGAGAACCTTCATCGACATGTAGTCACTTTGATGTTTAACTGTCATTAGCGCCAGTTGGTCTGTCATCCATCAATGAGTCCATTACTCTGTAGTCAGAGGGATGTTGTATAGGTCTTATGGGAGCCTAGTTTCTTGCACATGGTCGCAAACATGCGGGACTCAAATATCCTGCCCTGGTCCATGTGAATTACTTCAGCCACCCCAAATCTGCTGAACATCCCCTCGACCACAGCATTCGAATTGTCTGGGCCTCTTGGTCAGGTAAACTGTATGCCTCTGGCCACTTTGTGAAATAGTCCATAGCTGTGAGGATATAGCGGTTTCCCCTTTCTGTGCAGGGGAATGGACCCAGGATGTCCATCCCCACCCCCTCTACATCCACCCTGTTGGAGTTGAGCATAGAATTTGGCTGTGAGACTCTTCAGTGTTGTACAGCTGGTGGCAAAAGTCCACTACATCCTGCCTATGTCAGGCACAACAGAATTCCTACCAGAGGCGGCGGAGTGTTTTATTGACATCAAAGTGGCCAGACCACTGATCAATTGCCATGAGTACCATTAACAGAGAGTTGGGGAATGGCTGCAATCACAGCATTATAAGATGGTGAAAGATGTACCCTCTGTTTATTAAAAAAAGTAACACAGGCTACTGTGGGCCACAGCCAACCAGAGATGGGCAGTAACACGTTCTATCTCTCCACACCGTTACATATTCCATATGTACGGGGTATGACCCCCCTTGATCGTGGTGTGTGGATATTTCTTTAAGACACTCCGGCACGCCCGGCTATGCTCCACAACTTACATATAAAACAGCTGTGCAGACGTTACACCAGTGATCATTTGATCTCCACTTGTTGTGTGTGTGTGCGAAAGAATGCTTACCTTGAGAGTACTGTGTGTGTGCGTCTATTGGAGCGTGCTTCGGCATCCTTCGTGGGCGATGTATTTCTTCCTTCTAGGTGTCATGATCCTGGGTCTTTTGACCCAGCGTTTTAAGTTTGAGTTTATTTTGTTCATCAGGTTATCTAAGTTCATTTGGTTATTAGACTTTGCCATGCTTCAAAGTTTCTTGTCTAGGTTTTTCTTATTGTTTGTTTAGATTCCCCAGTTTAGGTTTGTGTTAATTTTGCTTCAGTTTGCCTTGCCCTTTGTTTGTACCTTTTCT
>NW_005191580.1:0-2013 GCF_000239375.1 Pundamilia nyererei
GATGCTGACAACAATGTATACAACAGACTGGTGCATAATAGGCAAGTGAGTAATGCAGAAAATAGAGTTTTTTTTAATGGGAAACTGGTCTTGAAGTATAGAAGTATATTGGGCAGAGAGTGACGAAGCCTGCAGTTCAGAATCTGTCAGATGTCGGCTTTCAGCACCCGACATGTCCATGTACGAGCTGTCGAGTTAACGACGCTTTGTTTACATCTTTTTGCAAAATCCGTTTACCTGCTCTTTAATCATTTGCTGTTTTAGCTGTTTGGCAATTGTTGAAATGTTTTTGTGAGCTTTTAGCGGAGGTTCTGGCTTTTATGGCAAAATACATTTATATTTAAAAATTAATTTTAAATGAATCAATACCAGATTATTCAAATTAAAGTCGATTTGAACGGGAAGTCGATTTTTTTTTTCTCTTTTTTTAAAAATGCAAACATAGTCAGGAGGATTCTCCCAGATAAAGCTATATAGCACCATCTTGTGGCCACTTAAAATTAGATTCAAGAAGTTTATTGTCATATACACTGCAAAACACAAATGGTTACAATGAGCAATGAAATTCTTACTTTGCAAGTTCCCTTCACACAACTAAATACACAACTAACTAAAAAATAAAATAAACCTAAGAATAGAAAATAATAAAGTAAATTGAATGCTGTGTACGCAAGAGTAGGATGTAGTTACAATTTTAAAAGGCAGTGCAAATATTAAAATTGTTTATATTGTATGAAGTTGTATTATAGTGTATATAAATGTTCAAAATTGCAAATTTACACGTCAGGTTATTGAAGGCATTGACAAATCATCTGAGTTCAACCAAATGACTACATTTGGTCTAGAGAAGTGGAACAGAAGTGGGGGTTTTTTGGGGTTTTTTAAAAAATGATTTAAAGGATGCTCACTTAACCAGCATAAAATGGACCATTTGTCCGTGGTAACCACTCAGTGGGGATTTATATTTGTAAAAATTGCTGATATTATTGCTCAGAAGTATGTAATAGGGTGAGAAAAATGTCTCCTCTTCCTCCATAGGGGACTTGCTGACACAAAACAAACAGGCAAGCTGAACGAGGAGCAGTTTGCTCTAGCCATGCATTTGATCCAACAAAAGGTCAATAAAGGCATCGACCCTCCCTCTGCTCTCACTCCTGACATGATCCCTCCATCAGAACGATCTGCATCATCAGCTATGGGCTTTGTGAGTTCTGCCTATACGATATTCCAACCACTTCTTCATCTGTCGGTTTGCCAGTTTATTACAATTTCTTTCTTTCTTTTTTTTTTTTTTACTTTTACAAAGTGCTTATTAAAAATTGCCTTCTGTGAGACCAGAACTTGGTTTCTTTTTTTAAGGTGCACATTGTGAGTAGTTGGGCCTTTGCCACAAGGTGGCGCTCTTGTTCTATTATATTCTCTCTCTCTGTTCCAAAGAGAAGGTGAACAATAATATGGGAACATTTAAAGTGCAAGTGCTGCCACCTGCTGTCATCATCACTGGCTTGACATTTTTTGATCTTCAAGGAAACGCAGCATAAGAGAATACCATTCTATTATATTAAAGAGGATATAATAGAACAAATAATTTTTAATATGAGTAGTGAAATGGGGCCACTGTTAAGTGGGCAATCAAGTAAACCAGCATGTAACCTTTTATTTAAATTTATCTGGGGGGGAAAAACATGAATTACCATTACCAAGAAGTTAGCTTTTTATTTTTCAATGAGTGTAAAAGTAAAATTTAATCTGTCTGAACTAAGTGGGTTTAAGCTTGACTGCCAAGGTGAGGAAAACAAATCAGTTACTCCAGTTGAGCTTTTCAGACCAATCATGCTTTTATTATTAATATTATCAGATTAATGTCATCATGACAGTAAATTCTAAGAAACACAATTTAATTTAAATGCACTGAAATTCTGGGCCAATAACAACTTTATAAATAGGAAGTGAACCAATAGCTGATGGTGTTGGCATCAGCTATCAGTTATATATCTGTATCAGTTATATATC
>NW_005191581.1:0-2012 GCF_000239375.1 Pundamilia nyererei
GCAGCTGACCGTTAATCCTGGGTACTTCTCAGTCTCTTCTGGCACGGTGACTCCAGAAACTGCTGTCACAGTCACTGGATGCTCTGCTTCATTATTTATGCAAGTGGGAGCAACGTCCAAGACGACACGTTGATAATCTGTGGATGTAAAGAGATGAAAGTTACCCATGAAATGTCTTGATGCATGCTCAATCACCCAGATAAGTAAATCCCTAAAAGTTGATTCTGTCCATCGGGACGTAGCGTTTTCAGTGGGAGAAACGTTTCATCCAACTGACTTCTTCAGTCTGAGCTGACTGCAGGTTTCCCCAATCTTATAAACAGTACATTTGCATAATGACTGACACTAGCAGCACCGAAGGAACAATGGGCTAGGGGGTCAGTTCCTTGATCATTAAGATTGGGGAAACCTGCAGTCAGCTCAGACTGAAGAATTCAGTTGGATGAAACGTTTCTCCCACTGAAAACGCTACGTCCAGATGGACAGAATCCACTTTTGGGGTTTGCCATGAAACAAGGTCATGTTTTCATACTGGTAAAATTTACACTGGAATACTTCTCAACATTTTTATGAACATGTCTTGAGCTGTCAACAGCAGAGTTTGGTGTACCTGCTACATGTTTCTCTGATGCAGATATATCACATTTCTCTTGAGACGTGGGAGAGAACTCAGCTCCTTTGCTTTCCTTCACTTCATCTTCTTGTCCAGTTGCAGTAGTGCACTGCTCAGTAAGAACAGGGCTGAAACTTTGCCGCTCGGTAGAATATAGTAACGCAACCTCTTTCTCGATAAAGTCTAATATTTCATCATCTGTGATCCGTTTAGTTTTTTTAGCTTCCAAGACTTCACCTTCGGCTGGCTGATCCCTGAGAGAAGAAGGGGAGAGCTTCTGAGAAGGGGTGGAAACATTTCCTTCTGAATGATCTAGGATTTGTTCCTTCTGCTCACAAACTCGCGGGAGGAAACTTCCCACTTCCTGATTCTCGAAACATTTTTCCTCTGAAAAATCATCAACATTAGGTTCAATCTTGGAAGATTTGAAATTAGCAGATTCCTTTTTTGGAGAGATGCAAAATAATGGGGATGATGTGGAGGCGTTGTTCTCAGGTACAGAAGAAGACTGATCTTGTAAAGAAAACATTTGGGTTCTCTCTCTATGAAGTGGAGCAGCCCTTGCTTCAGCCCAATGCTTCAGCCCAGCATTGTATATTAGAAACTTTTAGGAAAAGTTAAAGTCTCAGTTAAAAATTCCACAAGCTGTCCACTTTTGTTAGAAGGCTGTCTTATGAAGTTCTCAAGAGAGGATATTCCTTTGTGTTAAACAAGGACATGTGCTGATGAACTCAAGCCAGTATTTCTTTTTGTTTGATTGTCACTGCTATACACACTAAATGCAAAATCCTTGGGTTTGGGGTGCTGTAATTCAGTGCACAATTGTGATTTTTGTAGACAGTGGATTCCATGGAATTTTGGTGGGATTGTGCACTGCTTTCTTGACAGCAAGTCACTTCTGATTTTTCAAGATGCAGAAAGGCTACCCTGATTTGAGTTCCAATTTTCAGGAGAACCAGGCTGTCCTGAGACTTCCTTGACTGTTGGAACATTCAGAAAGTATTGCCTGAAGAGCAGTCTTTCAAACGATGACTTCAGTTAAGTAGTCCCCTTGTCTAGGAAACAAGACAAATAAATGAAAGTGAAAATTAAAAATCTGCATATATTTAACAATAGACCATTTTTAAAAAACATTTTTGATCTATGAAGCTGAAATTTTACAGCAATCATGATACATGTCCAAACTGTACACCATAAAATTAAATCAGAAATGACTGAGCAGAAGGTCCACAACGTTCTGAGAAGGAACAAACATGATCCAGCTGTGTGTAGCACAGACTAGTGCTGGGCAATATGGCCTAAAATCCATATCGCGATATAATTTGAAGCACGTGCGGTAACGATATATATCACGATATATTCTTTTCTTCTGTATAACGTATTTTCCACACTATAAGGC
>NW_005191582.1:0-2012 GCF_000239375.1 Pundamilia nyererei
ACGAAGACTATGATAGTGAAGCAGTCAAAGAACGCCTTCGTGAGCTCCTTAACAGAGACTATGCTCATTCCATATATGGATCCACAGTTTCACCTCCAAGTCAACACACTATAGACTCCATTGTCGCAGTAAAAAGAGCAGATGCTGCAGCAGAATTAGCAGCAAAGGAAGCAGAATATGAGTTGTTATTGGCGGAAGGAAAACAAAAAGAAAGGATCCAGCTCTTAGTAGAGCAACAGAAAAGGGATCTTGAAGCTCAAAAACATGAACTAGAAAGACTAAGGGCTGAAAAGGATATAAGAGCAGCACGAGCAAGATTGTCAATTTACAACCAAGATGTAATGCAGGAGAGCAAACTAAGGAACCAGGAACATATGCACCCCCATCAAGCTGTGTCTCTGGCTCCAGTTCAGCATCTCATAAGATTTCCAGCTTCACCTCCACAGACAGATGTGTCCCACTTAGCTCAAGCAGTACAAGACAGCATAGCCATGAACAGACTTCCAATGCCAGAGCCACCTGTATTCACCGGCGATCCAATCCAGTTCATTGAATGGAAATCTTCATTCATATCCCTCATAGATAAAAGGAACATATGTTCAGCTGACAAACTGCATTACTTGAGAAGATATGTGGGAGGTCCTCCACGAAAGACACTTGATGGTATCTTTTACAGGGAGGATGATGAAGCGTATAAGGATGCATGGGATCGCCTTAATAGCAGGTACGGTCAACCATTCGTCTTGCAGAGAGCTTTCAGAGAAAAACTAGCTAGCTGGCCAAAGATCCACTCAAAAGATGCAGAACAACTCAGAGCATTCGCCGACTTCCTACATCCATGTCAGCAAGCCATGCCTCATATTAAAGGGCTGGACATTCTGAATGACTGTGAAGAGAACCAAAAGCTGGTCCAAAAGTTACCTGAGTGGGCAGCTTCAAGGTGGAACCGCAAGGTGACCCAGTTTATGAAGGACAGACAGGAATTTCCAGCCTTTCAGGACTTTGGCAACTTCATGTCATTAGAAGCAGAGATTGCCTGTAACCCAGTAACTTCCCTCCATGCATTACGTTTATCAGACTTACCTGCAGAGAAACATCATCTGAAAGAAAGGAAAAATAAATCTACTGTTCTCCATACACAGACACTTACAGAGAATGAGAAGAATGTACCATCCAAGACAAGCTTAAAGCCCCCTTGTACATTCTGTCATGATAACAAACACCGCCTACATAGTTGTCCAGAGTTTAAAGGAACGCCTCTGGAAGAGAAAAGAAAGTATGTAAGGGAAAACAAACTCTGCTATGGTTGTCTGAAACCAGGCCATAATGTTAAAGACTGCCGCCACAGACACTTATGTGATATCTGTAAGGGACGACACCCAACTTGCCTTCATGACGACAGATATTCCAACATGAATGCTGTGTTAGCCTCTAATCAGAATACAGACGAAGCAGTTACGACATTGTCTCTCAATACAGAGACTGAGCACACATCTACGACTACATCCATGATTTTGCCAGTCTGGGTTTCCTCTTCCAACAACCCAGGAATAGAAAGGCTTGTCTATGCTCTGCTTGACACCCAGAGTGACACTGTGTTTATTGATGAAGATGTTAGTCGTAGCTTGACAACCAAGACCTATCCTGTAAGGCTAAAGCTAACCACCATGATCGGAAAGGACACAGTAACACACAGTGAAAGAGTCTCCGGTCTCAGAGTGCGTGGCTATACCTCCACAAATCACATTGATCTCCCTCCTGCCTATACCAAAGACTGCATACCAGTGAATCGAAGGCACATTCCTACCAGTGAAACGGCGAGGCATTGGAATCATCTCAAAGCAATAGCAGATGATATTCCGCCACATTTAGACTGTGAAGTTGGTCTTCTAATAGGTTATAACTGCTCACAGGCACTAGCCCCAAGACATGTCATCCTAGGTAGAGATAATGAACCTTATGCAGTCCGCACAGACCTAGGATGGAGCATCATAGGCTGCTCACCACCTCAC
>NW_005191583.1:0-2010 GCF_000239375.1 Pundamilia nyererei
GGGGGGGGAAAGCTATGTTGCACGCACGCCGGTCGGGGGATGCGATGTTGCACGCTCGCCGGTCGGGGGGATGCGATGTTGCACGCTCGCCGGTCGGGAGATTCTATATGACGCTACGCCCTAACAACTGTTCGTGTATTTATAGAGCTGGATATACGGTCTTATGCCACAGTCTGCTTGTTCGCAGAGTACAGACAGACACAATGGGCCCGCTCCCAACATGCGCCGTGGTCCTAGCATTTGTCTGTTTCGCAAGTTGCGAACAGGTACTGGTGCGAGGCGCTCTTCACGACGCTATGGTCGAGACTTTGCAGAGTCATCCCACTATACGCAAAGTGACCGTGGCTGACCCCGAACTTCGTGCAAGTAGATCCTACTTGCCCAAGAAGCCTGGCCAGAAGAGAACCTCTCGCCGGAAATCGTGCAGATGGACAATGTCCGCGATCGCGGTCGGCGATTACGATGTCGACAAAGGTTTTGCCTACATGACACCCGACGACTGCGCAAAGTACAGCGATGAGGACTGGGCTGACGTGTTCCCGTGCGTGTTTGACAAGCGAACCCTCACCACCACCTGTAACGGACAACTGCCTGAGGGCGCGGACCAGGAGCGGTGGCACGTAGGATATTTGTCACTAGAGCCCAAGAACAGACACGCTCCTCTGAAACCCGCACCTGTTACCAGGCCTGTATCTGCTACGCCATTCAAAGCGGAGCCCACGCTCATCGGTCTAGGCGGACTGGGCCTGGCCAAGGCCGCTCAATGCACCGGCGTGTACTCTGGGTCGACTGTCATCCGGATGGGTTGGTACGATGGCAACGTTCACGTGAAGGGACAATCGCCCGAGCTCGAGTTCGACGCGAACGTCGAGCTTGACAACGCGTTCCCCTATGCAGTCAATGGACCGCAGGAGATGAGTGTGGCCTGGTACGCGTGGCAGCAAGACGGAGACCTGATCCTGGACATGGTACACGAAGACGTTGACGCAGTGGCCGTGGCCGCCGCAGCGTCAGCCTGGGGTGCCGACCAAGGTGCCGCAACCCCAACGCCCCTCAAACGTCTGACCGTGCGCTACAGCACACAAGATCTAGCCGCACACCAAGTGACAATCGATGGCGTTGCTTACAGCTACCGTTTCACCGAAGACGGCAAAACGCTGGCCGCAGAGCCCCGAATGTGTCCCGTCCTGACCCTGTCTGCTACATGCGGTATATTACGTGGTCTGACCGCCGCAGACAATCAGCGGCTGGGTAACATCACGGGTTTCTACCTGACATCCTCAACCCGAAATGCTGACGGTGACATGACAATAGCCGGGAACGTGCTGGGAACCCGGGGCCTCTTGAACGTGAACTACAGAGGCGCGGTGGTCAATCCAGCGGACCGTGATTGGATCGAGTTGCCTATACACGGACTGTCACAGTGCGCGCAGAGAGTGTACGCTGTGGAAGAGTGCGTCGGAGACCTCCCCTCGAGCCCCCAGATCGGGCCGCTGGTATACGACCGAAGCTACGACCTAGAGGGTGTCCTCCACGACATCCTTCCAGCATTCACCGCATTCTAAGCATTTGCTTAGAATGTCGAGTAGCGATCTTGTCACACATTGTTTCTTCAACAAACTGTTTAATCTGTGACCAAGCCGTGTGAACGGGAGCGGTCAGACCGTTTGTTGAAGGAAGATTGTGAGTCAAGACGTTTGATGTTTTGTCAACATTTGTAATTTCTTGTGTATTACACAAGACATTTTTGTGATCCTTGATTATACTGTTATGCTACACTTGACAGCATCGTCGCGTATTCTCTCTTCCACGAACGGATTGTCGGCAACCAGGCCGTGTGAAAACGAACCATTTGTGGAAGAGGGAATGTGAGAGGAGCGGTCGCTGAGGCCAGCAGTTATTTTATTTTTTCAATTCCCATGTAACGCCACGCGGCGTTACACCGGGGTGATCATCGCGTAAGCGATGAAGCCTGTCTGTCTTACTTGACTGTGAAATCGGCGCAGTATA
>NW_005191584.1:0-2008 GCF_000239375.1 Pundamilia nyererei
AAAGCTTAGAAATATGGTATCTAACCAGATTCTTACTCTGGATGGCGTTACCTTGGCCTCCAGTAACACTGTGAGGAACCTTGGAGTCATTTTTGACCAGGATATTTTGCTCCACTCACTTCAGACTTCAGGCCAACATAATGTGACTTTGTTATTTTGAGCAGTGAGGGGTTTTTCTAAATCTGACTTTTTAATTTAGTTCATATGCATCTATCAATATACTTCTTAGTCAGCAATGTGCTGCTGATGTCCTGATGACAGCTTCATCAGCTGCATGATCGATCCAGTCTGTGCATCAAGTCCTCTCCTGTACATTCTGCTGAGTATTTATTATTCACCATGAATGACATGGAGCATCTGAATGTTTTAAGACAAACTCATAAAAAATATGTGAACCAATAAAATGTTATCAACAATGATGTAGATAAAAATTATAAATCATACATATATCATTTGTGTTGCAGTTCCTCACTGTGATCACTGGAGGGCAGTGACCACTCATCACAATCTAGTTTCTGTGCTACACACTTATACATGTTACATTACCCCATACAGTCTGCATCAAAAGAGGTTATTATGCTGAAAGCTTCAAATGATAACATAGAAACTCCACCAGCTGATTCAGCCCAAAGTGCTGAAGTTAACAAAGAATTAGAAAACAGCATCACATCAATTCTGTAGTTCTACATTATATTTTGTCTAAATTAGGGGTGTCAAACTAATTTTACATCACAGGCCACATACGGTCCACTTTGACCTTAAGTGGGCCGGACCAGTGAAACGTTCTGTCAGTGTGAAGAAGTCACAGACTGAATTGTTTTTCTACAAGATGAAGAAAAAGGAAATCTGTCAGCACGACTCTCCGGACTGAAACTGTAAGAAACAAAACTACAGAAAGCTCTGCTAGCTCACTGCCCACACTATCCTTTTTATTTTTCTTGTTTGACGTCTGTAAAAATAAATAAAAAATAAAATTCTATAGTAGAAAGCAAAAAACAGAAACTTTGTCATTGAATTGTTTATTGCTTAATTACTGAGCATAGTACGAATGGCCATAAGGGAGGGTTTTGTTTTATTTTCTTTATCAGTAGAAAAAGCTGTAAAACTTATGAAAATACAGACTCAGTCTCTGGACTGTAGGAAGAAGACAGGGAAAAACCAACCACACACACCAGACCTGTGGTTAGCCAAGTGCAAGCCTCCTGCTGTGATGGAAAGACTAGCAGTCTGCAGAGACTCCCTGCAAGGAACATCAGAGGAATGTTAGCATCCTCAAAGAGCTTAGTGAGGACAGGAATATTTAGATTTTCACCTGACAGTTTCCATTTTTTCCTAAAGAATATGAACGTTTCATTTGAGATTAATGTGCCTTCAATCTGACCCTGTCAGAATGCAGTATTATTAAAATTGTTATTTATCTGTACATTAAATAAATAATGTTGCATAGCAGGCAGATGAGCTGAGACCTCCATACTGATAAAAGGTTACAGGCCCTCAGAGCACACAGGGATGTTTCTGCTGATTCTTTTCTCGTACTCCCTGTTATTGTTCTCTGAAGTTTGAAGTAACCACATTACTATATGGTCCATTTTACTGGGCCATACCTGTAATTATGCAGTGATGCTGGGACCTGGAAGAAAGGAGGACATGTGGACACAGCAGGAAACTGTCAGGCCAAGAAACCGAGAAACTAAAAAAAAATGAACATTTTGTAAATAAAACCTCATTGCAAGCACACTGAGTGTCTCAGGTCCTTAATGGGGTCACAATAATAAATTATGTTTTTTACTTTAATATTTGAGAGACACAATAGTAAAAACAGACCGGAAGGCATTATAGCATATGTACTGTTACGACTGTGATCGTAATCATGTGTGAATTTGAGTGTCCAGGTGCTCCTCCGGGATTGGTGCATCCAGGGTGGATGGCTCACACCGATTGGCTGAGGACTGGGAGGCAGCGGATAAGAAGAGACCGCCTGGGACTGCCAATTCATTCATCCTCGGCC
>NW_005191585.1:0-2007 GCF_000239375.1 Pundamilia nyererei
TTGAATACTTAAACACTTTAGGTAGCGATGACTCAATATAGTAAATTGTGACAATTTTACTTTTAAGTTTACTTGACTAAATCAGTTCATTTTTTGTTTTGGGTTGATTACTCAAATCATTTGAAGGGAATCGGTTTCCTCAAACGATTTAAGTGTATTGAACTTATCCGGGTTTACAGTGCAGGGACTGAAACAATAGCACAGACATATTTGCAGCACGGGGCACCTACAAGAAAGTGAAAGAATGAAACTAGATGGCTTTTCTTAATGTTATTAGACACATTATTAATTGAATTAATGCATTAATAAGTATGTAGCATTACACTGTTGCAGCAGTTTAGGTGGGACTGTGATTTCTTTCTTACCCTGGCCTTAAACTACCAGAAAATGTCAAAAATTTGTGGTGGAGTGAAAAGTTGAACATGCCATCTGGAAAGTTGTGGATTATAACTAAAAGAAAATACGCAGCGTGCTGGGATTTAATGAGTTGCACTGAGCAAAAGTTTCCTAACTGTAACACGTATTTTTGCCGTCAGTGGGCGACTTCCCCTCTTGGCTGGTTACTCTGAAATAAACATCCCTTTAACTAGTGGGAGCCTCTCTCTTTAACCTCTAAACAAACTAGACAGACTTCATCATGGTGTCACATTCCAAGTGTAGGACTCAAAGTTGGGAAAGATTTGTGTTTAAGCACACGTGTCTGAATTAAAAACAGGCACAGTGTGCTACACAGGCTGAGACCTCCTGACGTGCTGAAAGAATCACACCAGGCTGTCCGAGCAGACGAAGCCCGTACACTGTGTTTATAGTCGCATCCCACAAATCACATATGAAAACATTTGATTTTACAGTGTTCTCTGGGCTCCAGGCTACCACACGATCTGCACGTCTGAGCAGTCAGACTGCGCTGGCATTAGGGCATAAGGTGGCAGCTGGATGCTTCTTGTCAGCCTCGCTCACATTTTCAAATCTAATGCAAACCATGAAGGATATTGGCACATATTATGGCAGAGCTTATAATGATAGCTGATGATCTTTCACTGACTCACTATTAGTTATTATTCCTGTAGTTCTCAACATCCTTACATCTTCTCTGTTCTCCCAGAACAGTCCAGACCATTTACATGTTGCCTGCTTCAACATTAGACATAAATCCAGTGTCCATACATCCACCTGTATACACAAAGTACCAGATTACGCTGGTATGAATGCCGTGCGCCACACCTCGCAGTTTAAAATAAGAGGAACAGGTTAATTGTTAATTGGCCCTTGGGGATAAATATAGTCTTTCTGATTGCACTGAACGTCTCTACATGCGCATTAAATCAGTGAGTTCTCAGTGTAACTTGAAACGTGTGTGATTACCAGTTTGAGCAGAACAACAGGAACATCAACGATGCTGACCAAAACTTTCGAGTCACTTCCTCTTTCTAAGATTTGTACAAATGCGGTGTGCGCGTGCCGTGACAGCACACGTAGAACTCACGAGACTTAAGTACGGTTGAGTCGTGGCAGTGATGAGTCCGACTTTTAAAAAGTGAAGCTTTACCCTAGAACATGTATGTTCCGTGTGAGACAAAGGTATCTACGAAAACAGCAACGTACAAGCTGCTTATGTTCGACACTTTTAATAATTTTAGCTAGTTTTGATTAGTGTTTAGATGAAGTAGTTTAAATTAATAAATTAGAAATGTGCAGTTTACAAGAAGTAAACACACACACACGTAGGATGACCATATTTTGATTTCCAAAAGAAGAGGACACTCGGCCCAGTCATGAAAAACTTTAATAATACTGTTTTCTTGAAGAAAATAAGATAATTTTAAACATTTAAACGATGCCTTCTCGGTGCGGTTAGTGAATGGTGAAACAAAAAAATGTCATATAGGCTTTTACAAGTCAACAAGGGCAAAAAACCCCAAAAAACTTAAAGCCAGTGGAACTAAAATAATGGTAGAGAAATAAGGCCTAATCTGAATGAGCTTGCAAAGAAAAGCGTCTGGACTT
>NW_005191586.1:0-2006 GCF_000239375.1 Pundamilia nyererei
CACTTGCTGTGCATTTAAAAATCAGAGACTCAAACACACCACAGAGAGTGACAGACGCACAATGCAATTCTCTCGTGGCTTTTGCCCCCATTTTATTTGTTTTTTTTTATTTGAAATATATATTTTTGAAGTATTTTACACATCTCCTCCTTTCCTTATACCTTTTTATGGATTTCTCTTTTTTTGAACACTTTGGTTGGAAGGTAACTTCTTCATGGAACACACATGCTGTAGTACAGCACTTTTTTCACCTGAAATGAAATATAACTTAAATCACACTTCTGTCAAGTGGCATCGAACCTATAACATAACGTGTAGCATGATCTGGTTGGAATGTAACTTATAAGTGAAGTCACATCTGGAATCAGAACACAATGAACGTTTACTTATAAATTTCTGAACAAAATTTCCCTCCTCTTCTGGACGTATGCCTGGTATGATCGAGCAGCCATAGCAGCGGCCTTACATTGTTGGACATAACTGCGGTACCCGTCAAGAACTGGGACTGCAGAGTCCGGGTTGACAAACCCTGTCTCCTCTGGAGTCCAATCCCTCCTCACGTTGGCTGGCATGTACACAGCTCTTGTGACCACAGACTCTGGTACTTCGTCCTCTAGCAATAGAGGAGCTTTCAGTTCCTCCATATCCAGCTGGACTGTTGGAGGCATTTTCTGGTCTGGAAGGAATGGACGGTGCAACATCCTGTAGGGGATGTCATAGTGGAGCTTGTAAAATGTAAATCCAGATGTTCTTTCGCATAGAGAAGTTGACAGGATCTTGTATTTCTGCAGCTCGGATTGGCTGATATTCTTCTCGATGAGCAGGTCCTTTATATTCTCAAATGACACATAATCACCATTCATCAACATTCCGATTGAACTGGCCAGAATCAAGATGTTCTTCTGGGTCTGTACAGGGACAGTTCCTGGGATCCTTTTCAAAACGTCAGCCAACCACGGCATGCCATGTTCCTGGTATCTTTCCAACTTGCGGCCATAACACATCGAACGGCGCTCCATTTCCATTGCAATGTCTCCAACCATGGCTGACGCCCGTGCTTCCATTGAAGGCTCATGGTGATCATTGTGTACTTCAATGAAGTGCTGAAAGTTCCATGAGGCCTTGGTCGTGCCTCTGACATCACGATATTTGATTTCGGGGAACCACCTAAGCTTCAGCTGCAGGAAACCAGCCATCAGGCATTCGTACACATCTTTCCCTGCCTCTTGAATGAGGATCCTGGCCCTGGAGAATGTAAAGGGAGTTGGAAATGTGTCCTTGGTTGCAAGGTTGCCTACTAATGTTGACAGGTTAACGTGTCCCTTGAGAATGTCAGGGCACTTATCTCCCTGGAGCGCAGAGATGGGGATCTCTTCGTTTCTCCCGAAAAGATCCTGGAGGAGAAGGACTACAAGTGAAGGGCCAACTACAGAAGGCTCAGCCTCCATGTTACATGTAAGAGAGAACAGCCTGTGGATTCGATGGGTCTGGAGAGCATCCTTTGTCCAGTGTAACACAGGTGGAGGTGTGTCCTCACTTGTTGCCACTGTGGCAGAGCCAAGCGCCATGAACCCCCTGATATGAGTGGCACTGAACTCATGACGTGAGCTAGTGCCCATTGCTGAGGAGTAGACATTGTCCACATTGGACAAAGGGTGGCCATAAAAAGCTTCTTCCAGCGCGAGCTCGAGCTGAAAGGCTCTCCACGATGGGATGAACCCACCTTTTCCCGAGTGCTCGTTTCCCAGAGTCCAGAGCTCGTCGGCCATGTAGGTGAGACATGTACAGAGTATCTCCTGGATACTACAGTCTCCCTCGTCCCATTTGAAGGGTATCACCATTGGGAGTTCGTTTAAAAACCATTTCAAATGACGAAGGGAGAAGAAATGAACAGCGGGAATAGGTTCGATCAGGCATGAGAGGTCCGCGGCGTCCAGCGCTTGCACCATCTCGATGCGTAAGGGATACTTGCACATGGCCTTGTTTGCAAGGTTCCGCATGTGTAC
>NW_005191587.1:0-2002 GCF_000239375.1 Pundamilia nyererei
GTTTTGTGAAACACTCTCCTCACTTTAAAGGCTTTTACACGCCGAGTACGTTGCGACAAAATGAGCCCAAATTCAAATTTTTCAGGCCCGAACTTCTTGTGTAACGTATATACACACTGAAAGTGTCGCGTCCCTTAGTCATAAGAGATGCTGTGTGACCTTTCCTGACACGACCCTCAATGTGTCTCCTCCTGGGCTTGAACCAGAGATTTTTTACTTATTAGGTGAATGTGTACACCCCACAGTATACTAAAACACATGCTAGCATACAGAGAAGACACGCAAATAACAATTAGCCAGAGGGACTGTAAGTATGAAAGCCTCTTACATTCACACGTTCACTGAAAAAGTCAAGTTCCCACAAACAGCACTCTTTGGAGACGCTGTGGTGAGTCTGACAGGGGCTTCTGCTCGTTTCAGATTTAAAATATTTCTGATCAAATTCACACCAGGACAAAAAACAAAGCCCTCATGTCAGTAGGAAATGCACCAAGTAGCCAATCCTCCATTGATCTCATTAGTTTGAACATTTTGCACCGTCACATCAAATCCATTGTGTATTTTATGAGTTGCTGTATCATGTTTCACCTGTTTCTTGACCTTTTTATTTGACTGTAAAATGTCAGAAGATTGTTTAAAATCCTGGTTATAATATCCAGTGGAGACAGAGTGCAATGTGTCCCATTTGAAAAACCACTGGAGGACAAAACATTCAGCTGAGAGCGTTAATGCTAACAAAATGCCTTTAGCTAGCTAAAAATGTTTCAGGTCCCTGTGTCAAAGAATTATTATGGACTCTATCTCTGGTTAGGTGATACAAAGACCCATCCCACTTTAATGTACGGATTCACTCTGTCAAAATGTATTGATCAAACTCTTGCTTGTTAATTTGATTCTTGTTTCTGTCATAAGCACTAATATGCAGGTGCAGGTGGGTTGCAAAGTGGCTTGCAGAGTCTCAGAAAATAAAATGGGCTAAAACAGATCAAACAGCATTAGCCACATTTTTTTTAAACTCACACAAAAAAGAACATGAAGTCGTCCTGATTGTGCACGTGTGTTTTAAACTCATATTCATCTCACTTTCAGTTTACTCACCAGGTTTACTGCTGGAATCTGTGGATGCTGCAGGTGTTTGGTCCTGACTAGGTTCATCCTTGACCTCTGAGGTAGTTTTTGACGTCTCTGTGAAGTGATTAAATGATAAATAAAATATCACAACACTAACAGATCGATCCCTCAGGATGAAATCACATTTAAAAAATTTTGACTTCTAAAATTGCCTTGTAAATTCTCATGAAAATAAATGGCTGTGGGCCCTGCTGTGGTTCCTGTAGATTGTCTGTTTAATATGGAAAAATCTTTCAGCACAATGGTTCATCAGACAGACACATTCACCCTTTTTTGCAAGGTGGACAGTGAAATTAGCTTAGATAAGTTGTTGTTTGTCTGTCATACACATTACAGGTCATCTACAGGTGAGTTATTGAGCACAAATTTGAGGTTTTAAAAATAAAACAGAAAGGTTAAGGAATACTTTTTTTTCCTCTGCTGTGACGACTTTTTTTCTCACCAGTTTCAGGTTTCGGCTCAGAATCTGACGTCTCGTTGCTCTTTGAGTCCAGCGCTGACATGTCTGTCAAACCATCACACATTTAAAGAATCAATGACAAACAAAACAAACTAAACAAAAACAACCAGATGTTAAGTTCAGAAAATATGCCTGCCTCTTCCCGCTCCACCACAATCACCCACACATGCAGGTGTGTCACCAGGGTGCAGGGGAGGCATCCCCCCTCTCTGTCCCCTTCTGGCTTCTTGTGCCTCAATTTTATCTCACAACTTAGACATTCACATTACTCACACTCTCATTACACATACATATAGGATCTTGGGGGTGGGCACGCTACACGGACTCCAAAAGACCATCAGGGTGTACAACCTCACCACTGGCGTCGTTGCCCATCTCTCAATTTTAAATACACGTAGACATTGAGGGCTA
>NW_005191588.1:0-2001 GCF_000239375.1 Pundamilia nyererei
TGCTGCACTCTCATCTGCTGCTGCACTCTCATCTGCTGCTGCACTCTCATCTGCTGCTGCACTCTCATCTGCTGCTGCACTCTCATCTGCTGCTGCACTCTCATCGACAAAATCTTCAGGTATGTTGCTAACTTGTGGATTACTCTGCTGTTGCTAAAGTATTACCATTAACATAAGGGCTATTGCAGGTTAAGCACAAGAAAGATACCAGATGTAGGTTGCAGTCATATCATGGATTCACGCTATAACTTGTCAGTCTGTCACAAATGCAGCTGTGGAGGTAATGTCAGAGGTGAAGCTTTTATGCAGTGCATTATGGGCATTTTCTTGTACTTATACTTGAGGAATACCAACAAGTACAAAGTATAGTCCAAATGTACCTATAGCTTTTGTTATACTTGTCGACATACTCCAAGTATCAGATCTGGTCATAAGGGGAGTCATGTGATTACACACCAACTTTATGCTCTTCTTTTTGAATAACTCGGTTACTGTCTACTTTATTCAGGGGCATCACAAACCACAAGAAGGAAGTGGACTGAAGCAGAAATAAAGGCTGTGGAGAAGACTCTAATGGAGTACATCAGCTCTGGAAAGGTTCCTGGGAAGACAGTGTCTCAAATTTATTGAGACTTCACCATTAGCACTGAAAGAGAGACGTTGGGAGGGAGTTAAGTTTTATGTGAAAAACCGAATTAATGCTATATAGTGAGAGTCAGTGAAAACAAGCTAATGTCAAACAAATGGAACATAAACAGCTCCAGTTACAGTTAAAATGTTCTCCTGTTTAGAGAAAAAAAAAAAAAGGATTGTTCATTTCAACCAGGCAATTGTCACGGTGCTGGGTAGGGGACCCAGTGTTCTTTGTTATTGTTGCGGGCTCGTGTTATGCTGTGACCCCTCTGTTCTGTGTCCTGTCATCCCTGCCTGTGGGCTCCCTCTGTTCCAGTTTAGTCAGGTCCCTTTGTTAAGCCCATGTCTCTCAGTCTGTCTTCACATGTGTTTTCTGTTTTACTTTGAAGTTCTGTGCCTCTTGCTTTGCCCTCGTCTTTGTGATTTGTATCAGCTGTGTTCCTCGTGTGTTCTGACGCTCCTTGTTATTCCCCTGTGTATTTATGTCGGCATCTCCCTCAGTTCCGTGTCGCATCGTACCCTCACCCTGCTGTGTTTCTGCCCGTGTATCCTGCCTGCTATTTCCTCAGTTTGTATTCTCAGGTTAAGTTAGTTTGTGTTCAGCAATAAAGCTGCTTTTTCGGTTCACTTTAGTCTCCGTGAGTCTGCATTTTGGGTCCACCATTTCCTGCCCATCTACACACAGCCATGACTGCAATGGTACATTAGTATTGAAAAGATTGTTTTCTTTGCTGTTCAGGTTAAGTTTGAGCAGGGAGTTTTCTCTCACATTTAACTGCAGCTATATAATTTGCTGTGGACAGAATTAAAGGGTCTGTGAACCCTTTCTATAACCATGCGAGTATAACATGTGACCATACTTGTTTATACTAAATGTTCTTTTCAGTCCATGTGTGCCTTTAGGTTTAGTGTATTAATACTTTGAGTTTATGCAAGCATGAGATGGAGAATTTGTTTTTGATTGGTGGTGTCTTTTTAAATTATTATTGAATTTGGGAGGCTAATTATAATGATTAGTAGGGGTCTGCAAAATCTAAAATAAATAAAAAAAATATTGATAAATTACATTTGGATAATATTGGCCACATTAATCATACAATTAAGGCAAAATTGTTGTACTGAAGTAGTCTTGATTAGGCTGGGGTCTAAAATACCAAAGTGATTAAAACTGTCTTAATGTCTTCTCACATTCACTGTTTTTAAAAGGGTAGACCACATGAAGCAGAATGTTAAATGTATGAGCACATTATACATATTAAATCTTCAGTATTTTGTATACCCTTGTGGTATTTTGATATTTCAGTATTTCTTTTTATACTGTATATCTGAAAGATAAGTTGGGAAGCTAAGCTCTTTAGTTGAAACATT
>NW_005191589.1:0-2001 GCF_000239375.1 Pundamilia nyererei
GATTCGGTGTTGTCAGTGTTTTGTTTTAGGCGTGACTGTTATGCGTTTCCTGCTTTACTTTGAAAGTCTGTCTTATCTCAGTGCGTTCAGTTTACGCTTCCTTGTCTCGTCAGTTCTGATTTGCCCCAGCTGTGTTTCCCTCCTGTTGTCCATTCCCTGATTGCTCCCTCTATGTATTTAAGCCCTGTGTTTCAGTTTGTCATGTCGCGATCCCCCCCCGGTTGTAAATAGTTTGGTGTTTTGATGTAAATAAGTGTCTTATTTTGGCTTTGATGTAAATAGTTGTCGATAGTTTCGTTTTGGGATTTTTGTGGAGAACCGTAGTAGGTTTTTTTTGTTTTTTTTCCCCCTATTTTAATTTTTTTCTGTGTTGCACGCTGGTTGCCTAGGCCGGGGTGTAACACAGAGTTGAATTAACATTTTCAAAATAGTTAGTTATTTAACACTTTATCAGAGTTCCTTCTTTAACTCTTAAAACTGGGTTAAATTAACACTGAGCAAATTTTTATTAACACCATGTCTGAGTTAATTTTTAACTCTTAAAACCGGGTTAAATTAACACTGAGCAAATTATTATTAACACCATGTCTGAGTCAATTTTAACTCACCAAACTGGGTTAAATTAACACTACACAGATTGAAAAATAACACTACTTTAACTCTTTAATCTTTTATTAAGGTAGTTTGTAAAAGGGTTTTTAACATGTTTTCAAATGATTTATGCCTGCATTCCTCTTTTGAGCTGAACTCGAAGTACTCTCATACTGAAGTTATTTTCCACTCGCTTTACTGACCCATCCGTTAACCAGCTGCACAGGAAACAGACAGCCACAAACTTCTCTGTTTCCATACACTATATTTTCTTTGAGGAAGTAAAACATGCTGACCTGCTGACACACCAGCAGCGCCCTGAATAACAGGAAATGTGATGTAACCTATTTCTCCCTTTAAATAAAGCGCACAACTGCACCTCGTGTGTGGGTCACTTCCGTGTCCTCACCCGTGCTGCACGTTAATATTGAATTCTCGTGTGACAGTGTCTTTATTCTCTTATTTTGTGTTGAATAATGTTAACCCTTACCCTTAACATTTAATTGGTCCTTCGAGTCGGATAACATACAGATATATATATTTATATCGTACAGTTTTCCACTGCCTGGTGACATCGGATCCTGACGTCGTGATACGCCTGCGCTGAAAAAGCTGTGCACAGTAAGGAAAAACCCAGGAGCGTGAATTCGGTCCCTGGTCAGCGTCTTACACAGGTCACGGCAGTGGGATTCGATGAAACCGGATAACAACGCTGCGCCACAATAAGGTGAATATAGTACACTGCACAAATCGCCCGTTAAAACGTTGTGAGGACCGTAAGAGAGTTAAAACTAAGTGACACTTGAGTGGGTAGTCACGTTCAGACAGTTTTGAGTCAAGACTAAGTGACGCTCAAGTGAATAGTTACGTTCAGGCAGTTTTTGTTAAAACTAAGTGACGTTCGAATGAGCAGTTACGTTTAGAGGGTTTTGAAGGAATCTTATTCCTGTCATGTGTTGACTGTAAGGGAATAAAAGAGTTTGATTATAAAGATAACAAACTAAGATAAATACGGTCCCACACCAAATAATACACGCGACTAATGTTGTAGTGGAGTAAGTTTATTTTACGGTCCAGTACGAGACTGAACTACTCCACCTGTTGTTTTCCTGTTACATTCATGAACTGACTGAATTGAGGGACGGTTGTGCTTCATCTGCGAGAAAACATGTCCAGCTCGCAAGTCTGACAGGGCCCTGGTACAGCCACTTCTGGTCATCTCCACCCCCTTCCGTAGGATAGCTATGGACATTGTGGGTCCTCTGGTAAAAAGTAGTCGGGGTCATCAGTACATTTTGGTGGTGTGTGATTATGCGACTCGTTTCCCAGAAGCTTTCCCCCTGCGTGCGCTCACGGCACCCAATGTTCTGCGTGCACTGGTACAGCTGTTCTCCCGGGTGGGGATACCAG
>NW_005191590.1:0-2001 GCF_000239375.1 Pundamilia nyererei
AGGTATGTTTACTATGTTTAAAGATCTTTTAGAGTGCAGCTCTCTGTGCACTCTACATGAAATTGTTTTCACGCTAAAACAGAAGTTGATGTTTGTGAAAAGGATCGTGGTGAAATCGCAGTACACGGGGTATGTAGTCAGAATGAAACTATGAAGAGTGATGTTGGAGTCAAATTGTTAAATGTTGTCATTGTGTTACTTAAATTTGCAAGTCTTAGTTCAAACAGCATCATCAAAGACATTTCTTTGTTTCTATTACCCTCCCCAGCCTGTTGGCGGGGGAGGCTGTAGTGTTTTATAGGGACACATCCTATGTGAGGGTTCTGTTTTCTTGTTTAGTAAATTTCCTGCCTTTATGACCCTTTTGGTGAGCAGGAGGTCACACAAACGCACCCCAAAACACAAACACACACATTCTCGCACAGGCATACACACGTGCGCACACATACACACATGGTACCTTATCTTTTATAACCATGGGCGTGGGGGGTGTTTACAGTGGGAGGTGCTTGTGTGTACTGTAACTGTTGTCAATAAAAGGCGGGAAGTGGAGGCCGGGGTCGAGGTCGTCTGTGGTTGGATTCAGAGTGCTTTCCTGAGACACCGACCGGGGCCTCCCTTGCGCAAGTAAAATCGCTGTTCGTCTTGCTTCCTTGTCGTTAACGGGAATAAGTTTCTAAACCAGCGGGGCCTATGGAAGCGCAGACCCATCAAGTGATCTTAACAACAGAGCCTCGACTGGCTCCTTTCAACACAGAGAAACAGAAGCTCTGCTTCAAGACATGTCCAAGCTCCTCCCCCCTTCTTTTTAAGGCTGAGGGTGAGGATGGAGGAAAATGGAGGAAATTTGCAACGTTTCTCTTTCAGTCAACACCCAGCTCTCACAGCCGTAGGCCAAGGTGGGGATGTAGATGGACTAAATAAACCCTAGAACATTCAGTTAGATTTGGACTGTTCTTCAAAACCTAACTGAACAGGAAGAGTGAACCTTCTCACCCGCCTTCTTTGGGCCAATCATCCTCGACATCAAGCCTTTTAAATCTGTGCGCATTCTCCTTTTCGGACTCTTTTCGCGCAATCCACCTCCTCCCCATCTCCACCTCAGACAGAGCTCTAGTCAAGCCTCAGTCTGCATCCTCAGCACCACTAGAGGTGTGTGTGTGGGGGGGTCTATCAAAGGGAATCATATTCAGTTCTTCCAAGTGAGCTCTACTTATTAAAAATGGGATACAAACCGATTTCCTGTTGACATTCTAAAAGCACAGCAGCAGTAAAAGGGTTTAAAAGATTTGTCCTGTGGAATTTGTGCTTCTGTGCTGTTGTGTGAAATAGATTTCAATACAGAAGTCTTTGCACACGTCTCCTCCCTATATAATCCTTCTGATGCATATGGGATGCCATCAAAGAAGCTCTGCCCTTGTCTTTGAGGAATGTCACAGATCACTTTAATGCAGTGATTTTACTGAAAAGCTTTAAAATAACTGCAGTAAAAAACAAGCATGAAAGGTACTTTGAGGTTTCCAGTAAGTTCTTGTACAGTCTTACACTCACATATGAGCTTGGTTAGCCTACATGCAGGGAAGCTGACTAAGAACTGATAAGCTGTTACTAAGAACACTGGAGGTGTGAAGTGGATGTTCTCCTGCTGTGAAATGGGAGCTTGAGCGATATTACGTCTATGTGTCATGTGCTAATCATGAGATGAAGACCTGCTCTGCATTTGACGATGTAACGCAGAGAAGCAGAAGGGCATTCTACACGTATGTAACTATATGTATTTCCATCTTATGCTACATTTTACTATATTTTGGATGCATTTGTAAAAGCTTAAATGGCCCACTCTTTCCCTCATATTCAGAATATTTTGTATTGTCTCTGGCTTCTCACACACACACACACACACACACACACACACATATGAATGAAAACATAAATGCTTTTCTAAATGTGTATTCATTTGCTTTTCTACTCTCTCACCCCAATTTGTTAAGAAATGATTCA
>NW_005191591.1:0-2001 GCF_000239375.1 Pundamilia nyererei
TTTTTTTTTCCACTTTTTCAGCTTTTTTCAGCAGACATCCTCAGCGTAAAGGCATCCACACAGCATTTTCGCAGGAAATGCAAATTTTTCTAGTTATAATTAACTCTCACAGTTGCCTGCCTCAAAGTGACCAAACGCAGCCCCAGAGATGTCAAAAGACAAGGAAGACAAACAGACGGACAGAGATATGCACTACAAGCTAGAATGCAAGATAACCTGATTACTTTCACCACACTCCACACTCATACCGTCGTTTTGTCTTTCCTTTCTTGACCAGATCTCTTGTGGGGCATTTAGGCTGTGGATTATTCCTCATGATTTTATGGACTTTTCCTGTGCTGTTCCAAGACTTTTCTGCTGTGAATTAACCATACCATTCAGGTATAAGCTGTAATCCTATTACTTTTTTCAAGTAACAAGTAAAGTAAGGGATTACTATTGCAAAAAAGTAATTAGATTACTGTTACTTTCTCGTAAGCACGCTGCGTTACTAAACCATGATTTTGTGAGTGTCTCATGACAATGACGTAAGCGCGTGGCAGAGACAGACGTGTGTAGATCAACAATGGATGATATGGAGTGTGGGAGAGAGTACGACCATGCAGCGTTTAAAGCTTGGAACTACTGACCTTACTTAGAGTTTGATTCTGTAAAAATTGACAGGAACATCAGCCTCCGCTGTTCACTCTGTGTGGGAAGAAAACTTCTTCCTACAGCAAAAAATTTAACTTCAAATCAGGAATGTGAGATTCACAGAGAAACCCCCGGATCCCCCCACTGACATTATCACTGCCGTTACCACATCCAAAACCTCAGCTAACTCCAGCTAAACAGGTATGTTTTACTTGCATTTATTTCAAAGAGTGAGTGTAAACACAAAATTTTTTTTTATTTTATATGCTGGAATATGCAGAAAATAGGTTTAAATGCTAAACAAATTTCTCCAAGTCAGAGAATGTTACATATATTTTAATTTTTGCTTGATGCAATGTGCATAAAGTTAAAAGATTAAAACTAATAAAACAAATTTTAAAAAGAGACTTTTTCATTTGATTCAATTTTATATGATGGATTATGCAGAGAAAATAGAATTGGGCTGTAAGGTCTATTGCTTTATTACATATTTAGGTTGTGTATCATGTTTCTAAACAGTAACTAATTACTTTTGAAAATGAGTAATCAGAAAAGTAATGGGATTACTTCTTTTTTTTTTTTAGAAGTAATCAGTAATTAGTAGCTAATTACTTTTTTCAAGTAACTTGACCAACACTGGGTATAAGGAAAATTTAAGAAACATTCCTAAATTTGCCTCTATCTGTTAGTGTTATCTAATTATGGTCTTACATGGCCATCTTTTTATATAGAGGAGCCAGCTTTCTAGAAACACTGGACTACCACAAACCACAAACTCAACTCTATGCATCACATAACCCTGGATTTTAGTTTAGATTCAGCACCATGTCTTATGGAGAAAATGGAGCACAGACGTGGAACCCAAGGGGTCTATAGTGTGTAGACTGATTTCTTTTAACATACCTCATCTTGCTTTCTCCCCTTTTCAGTGTTAGAGAAAGTCAAGGGCTTTCCACATTTCCAACAGATGGGCTACAGTGTTGAAAATTTTACAGACAGAATTTGGGTTTTGAAAGTTTTACACTTTTTGTTTCAAATGGTTTAAAGAGATTCATAAAAAATACCTTTTGAAACAGACTACTTGGAGAAATTGTGTTAAGTATACTCTTCCATTTCTATGGCTTTCTCTGTGATACACATAGAGAATAATATCTCATTTCATTAGGTTACCTTCTTTAGTAACCTGCAAAGATATATTTCATTTTTCAGTAATTCAGTAATTTTTGTTATTGTTGGTTCTTTTCTATCCCACTAGAAACTAAATCCTGATTCTTGAGGTATGCTTAATGGTTTTTATAGTGGGATATTTATTCTACTAGTATAAGGGATAACCACTTATTTTTTATATAGTTTCAGTCTAATCGTGAG
>NW_005191592.1:0-2000 GCF_000239375.1 Pundamilia nyererei
TCTCCACAGCGCCTGTATAGAAAATCCTGAGGATCTTTGGAGAGACCCTGAACTTCCTCAGTTGTCGTAGGTGATACAGGTGCTGTCTAGCCTTTTAAGTCTTAAACTTAATCCAGCAGATGTTAAACTGCAGGGCAGAGTCACTGTGGGTGGGCGTGGCTATCAGCAGGAAATATAGAGTGAAGCTTAATAAATGTGATTTTCAGCTCAGCTAATACAGAAAAATTTTATTTTAATTGTTAATAAATGAAAAATAAAATTGTGTGGTGTGTAATCTCCTGTAGTTTTTCTATTATTTTTTTTTTATAATTGAAGTCTTTATTTGTTTTTAACATTTCACAACACTAAAACAAACAAAACAACCAACAAACAACAACAGAAAAAAGTAGTTTTTCTATTATTGATTTTTTTATATTAGTCAATTACTGACAACAACATAAGATTATACAAGGTCAATGTAAAGCCACTGTTGTGTACTAAATACTACTACTAATAATATTACATTATTGAAAAGCATGTCAACAAAAAAGAAGAAATGGTCAGGTTTTTATTCAAATAAAAACAGGAAATAAATTTCATCAACACGCACTGATTAACACGTAGAAAATGTTGGCGATGACACTGAGCAACAACGTCATGTTCTGGTAATAATTCCCATCTGGATGTTTTTTCCGTATGTTTTCATTTCTTATGTTAAACTGACAGATGAGGCTCTCCTTATCCTTTGCCTGCTTCCTCCTTTTAAATTGCAGGCTAAATTTTTGAAATGTAAATGTCTGATTGACTGCTTTTGCAACAAATTCCTAATTAAAAACCCAAAGTTCAGAAAGCATCTCTCAAGCTTTCTAGGAAAATACTAAAGACATCCCAGTGGCATACTTTTCAGGATAAGGAAGGCATACGGGGCTTGTCTGTTCAAATCTAAAAATAGACATCAGTGAAAACACACCAAAGTAAAGCAATCTCTCCTTTCATCTAAGACTCTGCCATAATGCTTCCGGACTGTTTGCATCCACCCTTTACATTAACTTGAGGCCACATTTTGGTTGTTCTCGCTGAACAACCTGAGCTTGTTTTGTGTTCATAGGAAACTGTAGCTGTGTCCATTTTATGGACAGGTCTATCTGCAATGACCTCAGCTGGTCAAGAGAGGCCAGCAGTTTTTTTTCCTGGTGGTTTGCACATCTGTATTGTGAATAAACATCTGGTCTTTCAGGTTAAACTGATGGGAGACCAGCATGTGAGGCAAGCCTACGCTGGCTCTGTGTTCACTGCTTTAAAATCAGCTACGGTATTCAATATATGTGGAAACATGGCGACATTAGCAGGTAAACAAGCCTCTGTGAATTATCATTGCAGAAGATTAGTCTCATCTTTCCAACCAGTTTGACCGATGAGTGATGTAGAGATAATGGAATTGGAAAAAGTTGTTTATAACAGGTTCAGTACATTAACACAGAAAGTCCTGACGATGATTTAGATGGGATGGCAGCTCTGAGCTCTGAGCTGAACAGGTGCAGGCGCACACAGCACTTTCTGATTAGCATCTATGAGAAAGTATTTGGCTGAATGAATGCAGTTTAATCAGCTCGTTACTAAAGCATGACCTTCATTTTTTTATTAATATTTTTATATAATTTGTTGTTATTAATAATTTTAAAATGTATTCAAAATTAAAATTTAAAACTCTACATTTAGCCCTGTATTTCTGAGCTCATGAATAAAGTTTTGTTTGCTTGTTTTATGATTTTCACATGATTGCCTATAACAACATATGATTTATAAAACATGAAGCCTGATATTAAATTACTATAAAGTTTATATTTTAATAGTAGTATAAACTTATACTAGTATAAAATGACCTCATCTATTTATCATTGATGGGAAAAAATGTCTGTAGAATAATTATTTTTACTTTTAAATACTTGCACAGTTCTTAAACAGGCAGTGTGTGTGTGTGTGTGTCTGTGTGTGTGTGTGTGTGTGTGTGTGTGTGTGTG
>NW_005191593.1:0-1999 GCF_000239375.1 Pundamilia nyererei
CTGACGTTGGTGTAGTTATCCTTTTTCCTCTTGTGGCTGTAAAGAGCTTCTCTAATTGAAGCTGAAAGCTGAAGTTTTGTCATGACTGGTGATGTTTTGAATATATTTGGACTTGAAAACATTTTTCCACCCTATGCCAATGATAATCAACACTCTTTGTGTCCTTTGGGCTCCTCAGAGCGCAGTCCCAAGTGTCCTTGAATTCCCAGAAAAGAGGTGGAGTGACAAATCTGTAACCAGAACGAAACCGTGATTCAAAGGTCCGCACCAGCATATTCATTTCACTGTGATATGGATCTGTTGATGCCTGGTTAAAGTGTGCTGGTTTGGTCTTTCCAAAATTGTTCTAGTACAAGTGAACACCCGATTAATGGGAGTTTATTTTTTGCTCATAAGCTAATCACAAAGTAGAAGTCTTCTTTTCACTTTCCTCCTATTTAAAGAAAAACTGAGCCCATCTGTGGTTTTACAGAAATGTTACACAGCTGAAGATCATGTAGCGTTTTTATTTCTTCGATGACCCAAGTAACCCAAGTATGTTTTCAGAGTGTTTGAGTAGGAAAATATGAGCATCCATGGCTGGATTACTGAGACGACCCAGCAGGGACACATGAGACTAAACCAGACGCTTTCATACATGTGCCGTAGCCCTGAAATGTTTTTGATGTTTCCTTGTCTGATTCGGTCCATTGGGGTCAATAACCTGCGCCTCTCTAAAACAAATACACGAGAACGGAGGAGCTTTGTTTGCTCTGCTTTCTGCACGCAAACTTCAACCGAACATATTCCCACAAATGAGAACACGTCTAAAGCAGATTACTTCCTGGTGTGCAGGGAGGACATAGTCCAGGGTTCATGTGTAAACTTGATGGCGGAGTTTCTCACACATGGATTAATCAAAGTCCTCGATCATGAAACTTTGTTCTTCAGAGATCATCACAGTGAGTTATTCTTATAATCTGGGAAACTTGCTGACTTTCAGATGAAAGCATAAAATATTCTGGAGTGTTGTTTTTCTTTCATCGTCGTTGTTGTTTGTTGATTTTCTTTCTTTCTGTTTATTTTCTTTTCTTTCATAAAAGTATTTTTTCATTGTTTTTCAAAGTACCAGAAAACTTGCAGCTGAATATTTTTGGCTTTTTGAGGCTCTGTTGGTCTTATTGGAGTCGTAGATATGATGTGCATCAAATTACTAATTAGGAAGATGATTAATAATTAGATGCAGTCTTAATTTTGTCTGTGAATGTCAGAAAGTGGTACAGAAGGCAGTCTAAGACCCAGATATTATGATAATAAAGGGGAAAAAAAGAAGTAAACGAGACATGGCTTTACACACCTCCTCAGTTACTTTGAGTTACCGTCACTCAGCCTCACAACAACCCAAAGTCTTTCTAAATCATATAGGAGGGAATCAAAAATAAAGGATGACAGTGCAATAAACTTCTACTTTGCTCATTAACTGTATTTCGAGGGGTTTGTTTTGTTATGTAGACGGCGAGGAGCGCAGAGGGATGGACCTTCCCCAGTCTGAATGAGATTAAGACTGAACAATAACTGAGCCTGAAGAAGATTTTCACACACATGCAGCTTGACCGTTAAGAATGTGTATTTGTGTGTCGTGTTGTTTGTGTCCCGTGTGCATATTTATATTGTGCCTTTAACCATCATCTGTCTGCTTAATCTCAAAGGGAAATATCTTTTTATGTTTGATACACGTATCTCTGCATTGTTATTATCCAAAGTGTTATTTTACTTTATTTTTATCTCAATACTTTTTAAGTACTGTCGAGATTTTCTTTTGTTACTGAGTTTGACTTTTTTGACTTGATTGTTCTGTCTGCACTGCAACTGAAAGGTCTGGTAGAAAACTCCACATGCACTGCGGCTCAGTGTTTAAAGAAATTTAAAGTCCGGCGTTCAGATGTTTTCCTCCTTTTGATGAGGAGAATTTTTTTTCTTTTGCTGTGAAACATTTAGCATCGCTTAGACAATCACAATC
>NW_005191594.1:0-1999 GCF_000239375.1 Pundamilia nyererei
TTTCACATCATTAAACAGTGCAGTTGTCTAAATGTTTGCAAAATCTAAGTGATATTTACTTGCTGGGAGGACTTAACCATTCAGGACGTGTTGGAGAGCGGCATATGTGTGTGTGTGTGTTGCTTCTGGCACAAAGACGATTCAGACAGTAATTTGGTTTCATCCTTTATTCTGACAGAACATCAGCCCATGGGGATTTACATTAACTGATGACAAAGTAGGACCTTGCCAAATGGCAAGAAGAGAACAGTCTTCACAAAAGTTCAGTATACAAACAACTCAGTAAATGACATGCATGATAGTATAAAACCAAATACATGTTTAGGGGACAAAATACAATATAGAACTCACACTGTAATACAAACACCACTGTCCAGCACTTTTAGAGCTGTTTGACCAACACGCAAGTGAAATGAAAGCCACGACAAACGTACGCAGCATTTTTAAAACGTTCTTTTTGTAAGGCTGTGCCACCCTTCACTGGACCAGAGACAGCCTCCCGAGGACGGCTGCTGAGTTTCCTTTCAGATCACGTCATGTGGACGTAATCTGAGGCTGTCGGGACAGGAGTGCTCATGTAGGCACGTACAGTTTCTCCACACGTGTTCACAATCACTGCTCTCGAAAGTTCATCAACACCTGTTGAAATTCTACATTTATATTCATGTTCTGCAAAATCAAAGGTGAATTTATATATTATTTTGCTAACTTGAGATAAAGTTTCCTACTCTGCACCTAAGCGAACAACTGATAAAAAATAGAAAGTGTAGAAATACAAATTATGATCAGAATTTACAGCACAAGAGTAATAATACAAGTAGGAATCACAATCGCACAGATAAAAAGACACATGCATCATATCCTGCATGTCCTCATCTGTCTTTGCTTTTTTTCTTCTTTTTGACGGCTCGTTCACATTCACACTGTTGGATAGAAGCCAAAAAATGTAACGTTTTGTATACTTGAAAAACAACAATACCACTATGAGCTATAAGAGCAGTGACTAGCGTATATGAAAGTTTTAGTCTGTGAATTACACAATCAACAATTTAGTAAAACAGGTTTCCAGTGACATCAAAGGCAACAGCATGGCAGAGGAAGGCTTCCTGCTACTACCAGGCATCTAGTGCACATAAAACACACAACAAAAAACATTACACAGTCTTAAAAATCAAATCATCAATAAAAGGGAGTAGAATTTGTACTGCTGTAAAACTTTCAATTCTCTGAATCTTAGCTGCAAACATTTGCACTGCCTCAGAAAAAAAATGATCCCACAGTAAACTACAGCTTTGCATACAGTTACAAAAAAACGACAGTACGTTAAAAACAAAAAAAGGGAAAGGCACTTCTCCCGTACTCTTGGAGAAAAAATAAAAACGTGAGAAAGAGGAATGAGCGAGGAAGAAAACGAGGGAGATGTTGGGCGACCTCTCTGCGCAGTCGTGGAATAAACTGCTACACTCAGTTATTTTGTGAAATGCATTTGAGCGAAGCGGGTGTACAGTTTCATCTCCCCCTGTTTTTCTTTACAGCAAAACTCATCATTCAGCAGACAAGGAGGGGGGAGGAAAAAATGGGACGTTTAAAAAGCACGAGATAGTGCTGGTGTCACTTCCATCAGTGTTTCTGTTGCCATTTCATGAGTTTTATTATTTCTCAGCACCTCCAGCACTGCGCTGCAGCCGAGCTTATCAGCTGACTTAAAATTAACCTAACTAGCAAGATGAGGAGAGTTGCTGTTGCTGCATTATTGGACTTGAGGCAGCCTTAGTGAATAAAGGAAGGAGATGATGATGAAATGAACTATCTAAACATCTTTCTCATATGAAGCCGTGCAAAACGTTCACTCGTTCTTTGTTCTCAGGGTGACACTTCTTTGTTCTATGTGAAAGAGCCGCGTCCTGCTGACAATCAGAGGAAAGGTAGCGGCACCCGCTGCACAGCGCTGCGATGCAGATCATATGACTATGTGAAATGTTAATAAATAACAACATAC
>NW_005191595.1:0-1998 GCF_000239375.1 Pundamilia nyererei
TGTTGATCAATGGTCATGAGAATTTGCATAATTAAGGAACTGACCTCCCAGCCCATTGTTCCTTCACTGGGTTGCTTTTGGTCATTATGCAAATGTACTGTTTATAAGATTGGGGAAACCTGCAGTCAGCTGAGACTGAAGAAGCCACTTGGATGAGTGACGAAACGTTTCTCCCACAA
Source organism: Pundamilia nyererei (assembly GCF_000239375.1). NCBI lineage: Eukaryota > Metazoa > Chordata > Actinopteri > Cichliformes > Cichlidae > Pundamilia > Pundamilia nyererei. The sequence goes on from NW_005191595.1 coordinate 180, forward strand.
AACGCTACGTCCGGATGAACAGAATCAACTTTTGGAGATTTACTCACCTGGATGATTGAGCATGCATCATAACGGGGTTACTGTTTTTCAAGTAACTTGACCAACACTGGTGTGTGTATATATATATACATAAAGATATACAAAGTTTATCTATCATGTCTCAAGTGACCCATAGTCACTTTTGTCTCTGTTTGTCATGTTAGTTTAAATCTCTTCTTGTGTCGATGTATGTCAAGGATGGAGCCCTACTGTATCGTGTCTTATCACTTAAACCTCTGTTTTTTTCTAATGTCATCCATCCATAGTCTTCCACTTATCCTTGTCAGTGTCACAGGGGATTGGGGCCTATCCCAGCTCTCATAGGGTGAGAGGCGGGGTACATGCTGGACAGGTTGCCAGTCTTTCGGACAGACAACCATTCACACCTATATACAATTTGGAATTACCAATTATCTTAACCCCACTAACTGCATGTCTTTGGACTGTGGGAGGAAGCCAGAGTACCTGGAGAGAACCCACGCAAACACTGGGAGAAGGCCAGAATCTAGATCCCCACATGGGGTTTAAAAAATGGTGCAAACCGTTTTGTCATGTTCCCAGAGCCGTTCTCAAATTATATAGAATCGTAGGCTTCAATAATGGCTTTTTCAGGCATGGCTGAGCAACTGACTTTTACAGTGGGTGGACAGAGCTTGAGCTAAATGAGCTATTAATACAGGTTAAGATGTAGAAAGAAAGGAATTCTAACACTTCCCTGGGGGAGCAAGCTGTAAGAAAGTCAAGTGAACATTACAAGTGTCATATCTTTACAACTGCTGCCACAAGATCAAACAATATATCAGAATGCCTGGAGGAAAACAACAGGTAACCGCTGTATCACTAACAGAGTCATTTAAAAGAATCACCTACTTTGTAGTGCAACTTATCACATTAAATAAACAATAAAATATTGAGGATACAAATATCAGTTTGTAAAAATGCATCTTTCATGTGTTTTATTTGACTACATCAGCAGAAAATAATAAAACGTCTTCACAGCAGTGTCTCTGAATAACATGAATAAGTTAATAAACTATCATTTAGTGCTGTCAATAGATTTAAAAAAATTAACTAATTAATCTCACAATTTTCTGTTATTAATCGCGATTAATCGCAATTACTTGATCAATAACCTGGCTCCAATTACATTTTTTCAAGTTTATATTTTAAGATTGTAACAGACATTTATGCAATACAATGATGTAAATGCAGAATAAACACAAAGAATTTATGCTGAAATTCAAAGAGAATTTTAATAGTTTTCATCAATCTTTAACACAGTTAAAACTTACAAAAAAACTTTTAAGGCCATCAACAGTGACCGAACCCAGGCCTAAAAGTTAAATTGAATACCATAAAAATAAAGGGTGCACAAAACTCAGTATTTAAAACACAAAATGACCCAGAATGTTGAAAATTTTTCACTTCAAAGGACCAATCTGGCTTAGTCCTTCTTTGCACTCAGCCAGTTACTGAGGCAGACTATTCTGTTTACATTGTCTAATGACAAAGAAGCACGCTTCTTTTGAATGATGTGACCTGAGAGTGAGAATAATCTCTCACAAGGCACTGTGGTTGCAGGGGTTGACAGGTACTTGCGTGCAATAGGTGCCAGCCTGGCATGTGCTACTTCTCTCTTTAACCACCACTATAGTGGACACTCTCCTGTGTCAATTTTGGGCTCTGCTTTGTGCAGATTCAGACAGCAGTCTATAGCATCTTCCTCTTCCTCTGTATCTGAATCAGGAGAACCCAGCAAGCAGATAATAATAATAATAAT
>NW_005191596.1:0-1997 GCF_000239375.1 Pundamilia nyererei
CGCCTTGGTATTCCCCCGGATAAGCTGGAGGAGGTGGCTGGGGAGAGGGAGGTCTGGGCCTCTTTGCTTAGGCTGCTGCCCCCGCGACCCGGCCCCGGATAAAGCAGATGAAGATGGATGGATGGGTTAGCATGGGAGCAATGCATGAAACAGTCCTTGAGTTTATTAAGTCTTTAACACAAGTCACGCAGTCTTCATTCACTCTTTCTAAGGGGCAGAGCACAGTTCCTTCTGACTCACATGACTCTGTCCGTGCTTCAGCCTCTGAGGAAGACAGTCCAGCTACAAAAACAACACTCACATCTTTGCCCAAAGAAGGATTATTTATAAAGTCACACCCAGTACCAGCCTCTAGGGCGGCAGGCTTGTCCCTCTGAACTTTATTCTGAAGATCATAGTCTTTGAGTGCATTGTTAATGAGTCTGAAACAGGTGTTAGTCTCCTTGCTGGGAGACTCGGAATTGAGATTGAGAGCAGTGGCTGTGCTAGGGCTAAATAGTTCAAAACCATGATGCTCAACATCTTGAGAGAAACAGAAACCAGTCATTGGGGTTTCAAAATCCAAATTGCTATAAGCCACATTCATTTTCTCATTGTCAATATTCAGGATGGGTTCATGATTTGCTCATTTAACTTTTGACTCACTGAGCACAGGTACTGCTGGCAAAACATGGTCCCCAGTAAACTCAAACACAGTCTCTTCACTTTTTAGATCATGAATGGCTACTCTGGAACCACAGACACTCACCGAGATTCCAGAAGGGACAGGAGGAAGGATGCCACAGTTCTTGACAACAGGCTCGGAAACACTCACCATGGCTAGTTCATTAACAGGGGGCATGACTTGGGGACTGAACAACTCAGGTACAGAGGCACCTTTATTATGAGTGACGTGCATAGACATAAGCCTTTCCAGAGAGTCAGAATGCGGACGTCGTTTCCTTCCAGTAGGAACCCGTGAGCCCAACTGTGGAGCCTCCTGCTTGCTGGATGGCGTTCCTGAGGCTGGAGAGCTAGGCGCTGGTGGTGTGAGTTTCTGGCGACTCAGGGGGCCCCCGAGAGCCAGACGAGTTCCCTGGAAAAGGTGCTGATAATCGGGGTTGAGCCACAGCTCTCCCCGGAGCTCCTCCTCTAGCTGGGCACAAGCTGCTTCCTGCCGCTCATAGAGGTCGGGATCCTTGACACCCATAGTAGATCCCTCTGAACAACTAAACACAGTTCTGTCAGCTTCAGAGCACAATTCCACTATAGTTTCCGGCCCCGGCAAATCAATGCTCATCTCACTCTTCTCCACAGAAAGATCGTGAGGCACAAAAACACAGTCACTCACCGGAGTTCGCGTGGCGCCGCTTCTTTCTGGTAGCAGGTGCAATGGACGCTGATGCCACCAAAGCAGAGGGTGACGTGGTGGCAATCTCATCTTCTGCCCACATCCTCGCTAAAGACGAGGCAGGGGAAGTGAAGTCTGAGCGGGGAGGTGAGGGCGAGCAGCCGGTCCAAGGCGAAGCAACAGGTGAGCGCTCCCTGTCAGGAAGGAGCCAGGGCTTCCAATGGAGCTCTTCCTCCCGATAAGCCCGTAACACCTGCTGCCGCTCTTCCTCACCAAAGTCTATGGCTTCCGTCATCTCCGTGCGCCGCACCCTGCGGCTAGACTGTGGTGAAGGCGCGGAAGCACGAGCGGATGGTGTGTCGTGGTGAGCCTCACCGTTCCGACCCTGAGTGCTTCTGGCTCACGAAGCAGCGGGGAAACAGCACAACAGCTGGGCTCAGGCGGTGCAGTACGCACAGTGGGCAGCTGCTGCAGCGGACGGAGTTGGACAGCGGTGACGAGAAAGTCAATGATCAGCAGATGTAGTGCCCCCCATAACCAGGGAAATACAGACGCGCATACCCCTACTTGGCGAGCTAACTCTTCTCATTCCTCCCCTCCTGAACACTGCAACCATTTACTACATAGCGACTCCACCGTCTGGATGATCTCTGATAGGTTTGTAGCT
>NW_005191597.1:0-1995 GCF_000239375.1 Pundamilia nyererei
AAAAAAAAAAAAGATTTAAAATAGAAAATCTAATACCAAAGTAAAACCAGAGACTCAAAACTGTCACGCTGGACCCTAATTTAGGACTCGGGACTGAGAGTATAGCTTTTGATGTATATGACCTCCTCCACCTTGCATGAATGTCAACTTTATATCCAGTAACATGCTACCTAGGAAAACATAAAGTCTCCACAAAATTCAACTTAGGATGCAGTTTATTTGAACAGAAAGACCATTTTTAGTAAAGTCAGTCACAGATATCGCTAATCCGAAAAGTAATGAAGTAAAACAACAAATTAATTTATACATTCCAATATATATTCTTTTTAACTCACAGTGCAGTTAATGTAAGCTAACTTCTCTGCTTTATACTCCATGAACAAAGGCTGTTACAGCAATCTCTACTAGTGACCTCTGAGGCACAATTTCTTCTGGTGGAGTTTCTAATTTTTTCATTTCCTTCAGTCCTTTTGCAACACATCAATTTGGAATTTAACTATCTCACATCTTGAATAAGACTTACTCTGAGTTTCTGCAGCTCTCATTAACATGTTTCTATCAAGAACTCCTGGAAAACTTTAGAAAGTAAAAGAGTTCCTGCAGCTTTTATTACATGTGAAACGATCGAGTTGTGACCTGTAGTTCTCGGCTAGTTTATGCACAGTTATGTAACTTCTGTCCATCATGAGTTTCACAGATCAAAGTTTTGCAAAGTCTCAATAGAGTCCACACGAGTGACCTCATTTCCTGACTTCTCAGCAGGTTCTACTGGTTTCAGAAAACAGGACATTTCACCTCATTTTGGATTTTTTAAGGTCTTGGTTTCATGAACATATAGGGGTCTTGTTACCTTTTTTTTTTTTTTCCTTCGCTCCATTTAAGGGTACTTTGGGGTTGCTGTATCTTATTGACTCTTTTGGATGGAACATTATTAGGATTTTTTGTTGAACTGTTTATAACCATACATTTTTCAGCACAGCATTTTGGGCAAAAATTTCACTGTGAGTCATATGGCTACCTGATGGCTGGACTAAAATGCTGCACATTTGTACACGCCAACCCTTTTATTAAACAATTATCCATTTTTTGTGCAGAAACCTTTGTTCACCAGTGTTCTTCTTTGTCTAAAATGAAATGTTTGAAAGTTTGGTCAGAAGAAGCACATGAGAATAACTGACTTTTTGATGAAAGTTTTCACTTTAACAATAAAATAAGCCCCTTTTGCTGCTGTACATGACTAGAGTTTAAAGAAGACATTTTCTGTTTTCAGTCATTTATATCTGGCAATGGGTCTCTGGTTTGCAACCTCACCTTCCATCCAAAACAGCCTTATGGCAATATGTGAAAAAGCCATGAAAAGACGTGCTTGTATGTGTACATGGGCACAAAAGTTATTCAGTTGAATGTGGAACTCCAAGTGTCCCTCATACACTTCAAGATGTCCAATCGATTAGGTACTTCACAAACTTCAATGTAATTGGATTTTCTATGCAAAAACTGGGAGAAGTGAGGAAAGTTAGGAGAGAAACAGAATTAGTAAGAAAATGCATGTCATTGATTGAATTAGAAAAAGCACAAGTAGAAAGCTTACAGTAGAGGTGGGTCACAAAGTAGCTTGCAGCAAATGTAGATGGGCTAAAGCGTCTTAAATAAGATATTCTTTATGAGATTTGCAAAGTAGAAATGGATCTGACAGACTGTCCAGTCCATGGTCTGTCAGAAATGATTTAGTATTTATTTGGTCCTAAATCAATAAATATTAGTTTGTCTGTGATAGAATCCACATAAAACACTAAAGATTTCCTGGTAGTCCATCCATCCATCCATCTTCAACCGCTTTGTCCGGGGCCGGGTCGCGGGGGCAGCAGCCTAAGCAAAGAGGCCCAGACCTCCCTCTCCCCAGCCACCTCCTCCAGCTTATCCGGGGGAATACCAAGGCGTTCCCAGGCCAGCCGAGAGATATAATCTCTCCAGCGTGTCCTGGGTCTGCCCCGG
>NW_005191598.1:0-1994 GCF_000239375.1 Pundamilia nyererei
CCCCTAAAACACAACAGAAGTGTTTTGTGGAGAAAATAACAAGCTAACAGTAAACAGCGAATAGCAAACGTGTTGTTTTATTTGACTTTGGTTGTGTTCTGTGAGCTTTAGCAGCATTTTTCTATTCGCTGTCACTTCCTTAAGTTTCAGTGGGTTTGACCTCTCAGGGTCACTGTAGAAACACTGATTTTTACCTGTCAGGGAACAGAGTTTTGTGACTATACGATGCTACTTTTTGTCACTTTAGTCTGTTAGTTTTGACCTGAACTAATTCAATACCAAAATGGCAAAATCACAGGTTTTCAGCTTTGAATGCCTTCGAGCCAACGATAACAACATAAGAGGTCTGGACTCAATCTGTTCACGATGAGCTGTTGGGCAGCTGGTGCCTTCCGCATTTTCTCGAGATTGTGACTTATTAATTTGACATTTCAAGTTGTTTTCTCGAAATTTAAGTTGCATAATTCCAGTTTTCGAGTTATGGATCACAATTTGTTTTTCCATTGGAGGAAACAAGCTTCCACAGTTTGCCGCTAATGTGTCCACAGCACTGTTTTGGTTTCTGTGCCGGGCAGAACCTCAGACTTCAAACAAACGGACCTATGCCCAACTGAATGAGCGCTGGTGAAAACATTGACACAGCTATAAAACAAACAAACAAACCCTGCTTTTAAATAAAATGTATGAAATGTAATATTTGCATTTCAGATTGAGCAGCCATGGTTTTTGATCCACTGCACAGCACTGCTGCTGATCATATTTGACCCCCACGCCTAGTATTTATCAATGACTGAAGATTGCAAGCAGCAGCTATGGTTACACCAAACCAGTAACAACAGTAGGCTGCAACAGTGCTGGATCTGAGCTGCTCCAGTTGGCTAATGGCTGCAGCCAGAATGGCAAATCTCTTCCTTGGAAAGCCGACATGCTCCATGAATGAAAGCCCATCTCCAGTTTCATGTTTTGGCTTTGATCTCCTTGAAGGAGGGCATCACCGGCACAAGCCCCGTCTTTGTGTGTTTAAGAATGGATGCCTTCTTTCTAAAGTGTTCGACCTGTTTGAATTTTTAAAAACACATTCCCGTGCTATCAATGAATCATTGATGCGGAATCGCTGGTTTGAATCATTCATCCCACACTTGCTTCTTTCTTTTATTTTCCTGAATGGATGCTGGCTCCGTCCATTTATGCAGAAATTGCTGAACTCTGCACTTTGTTGCCTTGAATGCACAATAATGTTTTCAACCCCCGCAGTTTTCCGGCTTTCTGTAGCTCTATCCATAAGCCATTAGCACCGAGAAAATGCCCCGAGGGCTGGCGAGCAGCAAAATGGTGATAATCTCCCATTCTCTCATAGCATGTTAGTCGTGGAATGAAAAAAATGGCAGAGACAAAAAAACAATCTCAGCCAGCGGCCGTTGAGCGCAGAATGGTCTCTTTCAGCTCGGCGGTCGAGGAGCAAACCGTTGCCTCGGCCCGTGAAAAGGTTGTTGTGCTGGTTATTGAAAAAGGAGAGGGGCCTGGTGTCAGGGAGACCTATGAAAGTGCAGGAGACGGCCTGCTGACAGTGCAGTCATTGTGCCCTGTTTGGAGGCCGCGCTGAGGGGCTACACTGAGGCATTGTGCTACCGTGGCCTCCCCTCCCTCTCCTGGTTCCTCCTACATGTTCCTGGCTGCTCTCAGAGCTCCGCTGAAGGGGCTGCTCTCAGATTTAGGTCCTTGCTCTGTGTCGTCCTGGAGTTTTCCTCATTTCCTTCTGTCTTTATGTTATTTTCATCATTTGTGGCTTTTTGCAGGTCTGTCTAGCTGCTCTGATATCCACCGAAATGCATGAACTGCATCATAGATACTGATACTGAGCTAATATTTAACATGTTATTTGTAGTTTGTTCATAAATTCTTTCTTTTGCTATATTTTGTTTCATTTTGACGTGCCTCTATTTTATATTCTGTGTGTTATGTTCTGTTTTATTGAATCCAAAGACCAAAATAAA
>NW_005191599.1:0-1992 GCF_000239375.1 Pundamilia nyererei
TATATATATATATATATATATATAATATTCTGTAACTCTGTAACTTCTGTCGGTGCTGTGCTTTTTTGGAAATCGAATTTCCCAGAGGAACCCACCCGAGGGATTAATAAAGTTCTATCTAATCTAATCTAATCTAATCTAAGACTTCAAACTAATTAACCCACAGGCTTCTGTCCAAGATTCAACAAGTTTATTGTCATATACACTGCGTGTGTCCAATCACATTTCCTTGAGCAGTCTCGCCCTGTTGGCCATTACAGAGAATATAGATTTAATATAAATTTAATACATAGAGACTTAAATAATTAGATCTTTCAGAGGCAGTCCTGGAATGTCGTCCTGTACTGGTGCAGCTCCTTTAACTTGATGGTCGTCTCCAGGTGTTGGAAGAAGCTGCAGGCAGGTAAACCTGGTGCATCGTTCAGGTGAAAGCGTTCAGGTTTGCGTGGGCAAGAAACAAACCTCTGTTTTCAGTCTGAGGCTGGCAGAGTTCATTCTGTTTCCTTTGAGTGTTTTCCCTCAGATGCCCTAGGATGTTACAGTAGAAGAATGCACTGACAGTCTCACCCTGGGAGACAAATAAACACTGCACAACACAATGAATGTAAAGAAAAAGAATAATAGAAGACGAGCACTGCAGTCTCAGTCCTCACCTCACCTGCTGCCTTCAGGTTTGGAAGCACTGAAAACTATTAGGTCCCAGCTGGAGATCAGCAGCAGCCACCAGCCGGCATCTCGCCCTCGTAGGTGGGTCCAACTCCAACTGAAAACAGTGTGCTAATACATGAAACTGATTGTGTTCATAGTCAACGCATACTTCACTGAAAGGGTCACTGGAACTATTTTATCTGCTTTATGTTTCAGACTGAAGCTCTGAGAGTGACACTCTCTGTATGTGACCCACATGTTACCTTCAGCTTGTCTCTTTCTTTCTGACTTGTTTGGCAGGCCTGACGTGGTAACAAACACCCAGAGCCAAAAACACAAAACAGAGTGACACCCCAATACTTCAGCGAGAAATGAATCAATATGGATGGAGACAGCCCAAATCTGGCTCCAGCCCTTCCCCGGGCTTACAGGCACCGATACAAGAACACAAAATCAATACTCACTCTGAAGCTCTTTCAGAGGAATCTCATCTGCCAGTAACAAGCCTCCAGTCTACTGCTCGACACTCAGTTATCCTTCTATTAAGACATTGTTTAAATCAAGTTTAATGCATAATAAGGGTCTTTGTAGCAGCTGTAACAAGCTCGTATAATCAGCGAACAAAGACTGGAAATACTGTTAAAGGAAAATGTGAAGACAGAAACTCGAATTTGCCCTCAGCTAAACGGAATATCCTGAAACAAAGAATAGTTTTACACTCTGAGAAAAACAACACCGATATACATCAGCTACAGATACATCAGAGCCAGCAGCAAGTCCCAGAGTTACCCACAGAAACAAGCTGGCCAACCCTGCAGTTTCTCTACCGTCCAGCAGAGGCAGCAGTGAGTCAGTTCCCATAGACTCCCATGTTAAAACTTTCCAGCAGAAATAAACGTGTTTACAGCCAATTAGCTCAGTTGTACAGCGGTCCTTCTTCAAACTGAGGCTTTTATCTAAGGTGAGATCATTTTTATCTTTTAAAAACTTCGAACGGGCGATTCATGCTTTTATTATATCCCAGCTGGACTATTCTAACTCCTTATATGCTGGAGTTAGCCAGACCTTCCTGGCAAGGCTGCAGTTGGTCCAGAATGCTGCAGCTCGTCTTCTGACACGTACTAAAGGATGTGAATACATTTCCCCGGTGCTCGCCTCTCTTCATTGGCTCCCTGTCCACTTCAGAATTAACTTTAAAATTATATTGTTGACCTACAAAGCCCTGAATGGACAGGCTCCCGGGTATTTGTTTGACCTCTTGCAGACTTATACCCCCTTTAGATCTCTTAGATCAAGTGATCTTTTGCTTTTAGCTGTACCAAGGTCGAGGCTGGTTCATAGAGG
>NW_005191600.1:0-1992 GCF_000239375.1 Pundamilia nyererei
CTTTTTATTTTTGCTTTCTAGGATAATAGTTTTGTATGGAAGGGTTTGGCTTTGAGCACTTTTATATGCTATGATCCAGTTTAATGTTAGTGGTAGTCCCATTTCTTTCTATTTGAAGGCTGTCAGATGAACAAAGTGGACAAATGTCAACCCTAGGGGTGGCCCTACATGCCAATCTTGAAGAGAACAGTGATATTTAAAAATGAAACATCAAATTAATCCATAACCTTTTAATAAAACGTAACAGCTCTTTGTTTACAGGTTTGGTAATGTAATGGGCTCACTCTCCTTACTCAAATTTTAAATGTAATTCACTGGAGAAAAAGAAACAAAACAAAATTTCACTAAACAATTTTTTTTTCCACAATATAATGGATGCACTAAAAAACAAACAAACCACAAACTAAAATTCTAAAATCATGTTTATTTGTGTGAACAGACCGGCCTGGGATTGGATCAAACTACTGGCCCCAGTTATTCTTTCAGCTACCCCTGTCATCAGCACCCTCACACAGACCAAACTCACACTGCAAACATCTTGCAAACCTCTGTGGCTTTTATTGTGAAATGAAATATATTTGTTACAGAGACTAGTGCTGACACTTGGTTAAAAAAAATGATGGAAAAATTTATTTATTTTTTGGTTCATTTTCTGGCACAGCTGTTTCTCACCAGTAACACCAGTAAAACTAATAATAACATAAAAATTCAGAGGGTCGTATCTTTAAATTATGTGCCCAATTTATTGGAAAAGAACACCGCATTTCACCTTCCATATTTAACCTTTTTCACATTTTTCTTTATGTCTGGTTTACAGATTGTGTGTGACACCATTACAAATATAGATATGACTCTGCCACACAGTGATCTCATTATAACTCGCAGGTTTGGAGATTTGGTTTGCAAATTAGACACCGCGCCACATGCATACAATCCAAGCATCCCCCACCCTGTTGTAAAAAGCCCCTGTCAATCAAAGCAATGTGAAAAAGGAACAGTGACATAATGGATGAGCACAAACAATAAAAGTGCTAATTACTGAGTCATTAATTATCTGGCAGCGTTACAACACGGCCCTTTGGATCAGAGAACTGAAAACAGTCGCTCTTATTACGCCTCTGCAAACAACTGAGCACTTGACCTTTCGAAATCAATGAAAGCAGCCTCGTTGGCATTTTGCAAAGCTGCCAAAAAAGGAAAAAATAAGTGGCTGTCCACACCTGTGGGAGCTGTGAGCAAGATGATTATTTATTGATAAACCAAAAACCATTAAAGCACACGCACACGCACACACACACGATGGAGGTCCACGCGACACCTGTACATACAACATATGGGCTGGCATATTAGGGCTTTTGATTGTTACAATTACAGAGATGAAGCTTTCATTTGAAAATGTAAGGATCAGTTAAATTGTATTTTTAACTTGTTTATTTTATATTATTTAGTATTCATGGTTTTTCTCCTCTCTTTTAAAGAAGATACATTAAATTACCTTTATTATGAAAAGGCTCAGTATCTTCTTTCAAGACTTTAACAGAAGTTCTCTCTGAGAACTGAACTGAACACATTTACAAAATGTGATACATTTCAGATGTTTTTCTGCCATTATATGCTCTATAATATCTGTTTCATACAAAGAATTTCTGTGGTTATATTTAAGTACTCAAAACTAATTGTGAAGACAGCATTATATTGTTGGTTAAGTACGTCATAGTTGCTTCATAGTAACCACTGATTTGAAGCAGAACGAGGATAAGATGGCTTTAATAAATCAACTAAAATCACAATCTTTTCCCAAACTTACATTTTTGTTGCCTAAACCACATGACTAAAGGTGTAAACCATCCAACTGAGCCCTCCATCCACCCCATCACCTCAGTGTGACTTTTGTGTGTTACATAAGTTTTAATTTCTTATGGTTGCACAAAAACAGTCCACTAAAAAACAAAAAACAAAAAGAAAGTTCCCAAAAAAACAAAACAAAAAAAA
>NW_005191601.1:0-1992 GCF_000239375.1 Pundamilia nyererei
GGGGTTTATGACCTATACTGCAGCCAGACACCAGGGGGCGATAGAGACATTTTGGCTTCATTTTTGGGGGAGCTATTAGGTCATCCATGTTTTCTACAGTCATTGATTAGTACATAAAGACCAGGGGTGTCAAACTTATTATATGTCAGTTATTGATAGCCGTCAGTGTGTGGGACCTGAATCTTCAGCCCTGCTGGGAATCCATGCAGGAAGGGGTGGAACTTTATTTTTGATGGACACACAATGCATGCAATCATATGCAATGATGGACTGGGATCATGGAATTATGTGAAAAAAGGGATGGCATTTCAAGACAAGTTGTTGTACAGGCAAGGTACACAGCGAGTGTCTGGAAAACGCGAAGAAACGAGGTAAAATAAAATGAGCATCTGGCTGCATGTGTGATATTGGAGACTGAAAAGCTGAGTGCAGAATTAGGTGGATTAAAGTAATAACAGTTTTATTTTCAGCAATTTTCCACTGCTAAAGACAAAAGGTTTCACACTTGTCCTTAAACCTCATGTGTGTTCTCACAGAAAGAAGTAAGAAATCCATAAAAAAATAAGACTTTTATGAAAACACTGAATAAAAATAGCTTTGTTTGAAAAAAGACCAAATGTACAGTTCAGTGATGAATATTAAAATAAAGAAAACTGAATAAAAGTGTGTTTGAATGGCAGAGATGCAGAAATGCCAGCATGTAGCCCAGAGTCATGGTCAGTGTCTGAATGAGTCTCACAGGCCTGGATGTGAGCGTGAAGCCATTTATGATAACTATAAATTATAATTATTATAATTCTCTGATCTGCTGCTCACCACAAACAAGCACACACAGATATTTTGGACTTGAGTTTTACAGCTTTTCCTACTGATAAAAACGTCCCTTATGGCCCTTCATACTACACACAGTAATTCAGCTAAAAACAATGAAATGACAAAGTTTGTTTTTTTCTTTCTGCTATAGAATTTATTTATTTTTTTACAGACTCCAAAAAAGAAAAGTAAGAAAAACTGGATAGTCTGGGCAGTGAGCTAGCAGAACATTTTCTGTCATTCCATTTCTTACAGTTTCAGTCCAGAGAGTCGTGCTGATAGATTTCTTTGTCACAGCAGCTTTTTCCTCATCTTGTAGAAAAACAGTTTGGTCTGTGACTTCTTCACACTGACAGAACGTTTCACTGGTCCGGCCAACTTAAGGTCAAAGTGGGCCGTATTTGGCCTGTAATGTAAAAAAAAGTTTGAGACCCCTAATTTAGACAAATTAGGGATCTGTAGTTCTTCTAGGTTTAACTACTAGAAGAACTACAGAACTACAGAAATGATGTGATGCTGTTTTTGTAGTTCTTTGTTAACATCAGCACTTTGGGCTAATCAGCTGAAATGATGAGACTGGAGTTATTATTTTGTAGCTTTCAGCATAATAACCTCTTTTGATGCAGACTGTATGGGGTAAGGTAACATGTAGAAGTGTGTAGCACAGAAAATAGATTGTGATGAGTGGTCACTGCCCTCCAGTGGTCACAGTGAGGAACTGCAACACAAATGATATATGTATGATTTATAACTTTTATCTCCATCATTGTTGATAACATTTTATTGGTACACATTTATTTTCTATGAGTTTGTCTTAAAACATTCAGATGCTCCATGTCATTCATGGTGAATAATAACTACTCAGCAGAACGTACAGGAGAGGACTTGATGCACAGACTGGATCAATCATGCAGCTGATGAGGCTGTCATCAGGACATCAGCAGCACATTGCTGACTAAGAAGTATATTGATAGATGCATATGAACTAAATTAAAAAGTCAGATTTAGAAAACCCCTCACTGCTCAAAATAATAAAGTCACATTATGTTGGCCTGAAGTCTGAAGTGAGTGGAGCAAAATATCCTGGTCAAAAATGACTCCAAGGTTCCTCACAGTGTTACTGGAGGCCAAGGTAATACCATCCAGAGTAAGAATCTGCTTAGATACCATATTTCTAAG
>NW_005191602.1:0-1991 GCF_000239375.1 Pundamilia nyererei
CCAATCCAGTTGTAGGCCTCATTCCTGACTGAGGCACTGGCACACACAGAAAACAGATATATGATGGAATGTCATAAAAGGTCTGTGTTTTTTCTAAACCTTTAAACACTTTCCAAAGTACAAATGCAAAGACTGGACAAGCTTTTACCACAGACGCATGCTCTTACAAACCTGGTCTCAGCTATATTGGTAGCAATCACAATCTTTCGAACTCCAGGAGGAGGCCTTTTAAAAACCTGAGAAGAATTAGAGAGAAAAATTGAGCAGGACATTTGTGATATTGAAAGGGGACTAAAGTAGGACACAATTGACAAAGAGATGGTCCGAGAAAGAGAAAAAAGAGAAACTGAAGAATACTGACCTGTGTCTGGTTAACAGTTGGCATGAGGGAGTGTAAAGGGATGATAACAAACCGGTCTGAAATGCAACAGGACACAAAAGAAAAACTCAAATAAAACACTGACTGTCAATTTAAGATACAACTAGTCCATAGGCTGAACAATTATGTGTTCTATAACAACAAGTATCATGAAACCATGGAGAATTCTACAGCCACAGCACCCCTACTTCAGATAGGTGGAAGATAACGGATGAATGGAAAAATTGCACCACAAATAGTGACATAGTTGCTGGAGTCCACTTAACTTAAAATGACATACGTGTTTAGCAACTTTGTCTTTACATACAAATATACGCAAAATACAAGCAATCAGCAACCAGCGGAGTCAAGTCATCTTTTGCGAAAATATAAGCTGGAAGACAAATCTTTCATAATACAGAGCCTTTATTTCCAAACCTTTGCTAAACTTTCAGAGTTAACTGTATATCACAACTGACAAAGAGACCAGTTGACTATTGCAGTCAAACTCTATTTGTAATCTGTCACCAAATGCAAAACCAGCAATCGGGAAACCACCCTCATTTTGACTCCAGTGAGACTAAGCCATAAGCAGTTAAGAAAATGGGTGTATTTCAACAAAGTGGCGCAATGATGAGTGCTGTCTCGTCATGGTAAGAAGATCCTGGGTTTGAATCTGCCCGTGTCAGTCCGCTCCGGGTACTCCATCTTTCTCGCACAGTTCCAAGACATACTTGTTAGGTTACGTGGCGATTCTAAATCGGCCTTAAGTGTGAACTATGAATGGTTGTCGTCTCTCTCGCCTTGTGATAGACTGACGACCTGTTCAGTGTACCCTGCTTCTTGCTCTATGACAGCTGTAATAGGCTTTTATATTGCTGCGACCCTGAATTCAATAAGTGGTTAAGAAAATCAAAGGATGGATTTCTCAACTGTGGAACAGAAAACTGTATAGTCAAAGCAAGAAAGAAAAATTGCAAGACACCGACGTGCATTCACTTCCATGCTGTACATCCTGAATGTGTGTTTCTGTTTGCATACCTGATCGGAACATTTGCTGAGCCATGAGAAGGTCATTGAGAGTACTGATATTGTCCCAACCAGGCAAGAACACCAAGATTGCTCCTTCCTGTCCAAGACATGATACAAAACTCTCAACACAGCTGTAAGTCACAAAATCCAGCAGGGTCTCAGTAGATTGCGGGTCCAGCAAACAAGATGCCCATGACCTCAGAGGAGCTGAGCTGAGGCAGATACTGTAGATATGATTTGCTCTCAGCTCCCAACCTCTACATTCACATTCAGACACAAAATAGCCACTGAAACTCCAACATCTTTATGACAAATGCATCTTTATAGTACAGGAGAGCATCTGATTAACATTAACAAAAGCACTGACTTAATTTTCCCCACAATAGCAAAGAGAAAAGGAAATCAATAAGTCACATGAAAAAGTACAGACACAGAAACGCTAGCTGTGAAAACATAAGAAGAGAAGACTAAATGCTGAGGAAATCTCTGCGCATTGAGCTCTTTTGTCAGTGGCTGCAGATTGCTGACCACTTAATGGATATCAGGCATCGGCGCCTCATTCACAAAGCCAAAATCCATTACAGTAATGCTGTAATGGTTT
>NW_005191603.1:0-1988 GCF_000239375.1 Pundamilia nyererei
AAACACTTTGATGGTTCTGATTCAGTTTCTTTCATTTTGCCTTTTTTCTTGCCATTTTTTTTGGTGTATGTGTGGTAGCCGTTTTCTTCACAGATCATAGTCTCTGGAACAACGTCGACTTCTATGACACATTTGTCAGATGATGTCATGTTCTTGTTGAGAACTCCAACAAATCGTGGAGGTTTGATGCATGCCTGAGCAGCTTGTTTATGTTTATATTCAAAATACCCATCAATGGCAGATTTTAGTTCATTTGCAAAAGCCTCTCTGTCCTCAACAACCACTCCCAACACTTGACCGTGGGTGAACTCCGGTTTGTCTCCTATTCCAAAATGTATGGTGCCGTTGGTGCGGCTGTTCATGCAGGCAGCTGAAAAGCGAATGACCTCAGATGTGAACTTCTCCATTTTAGTTTCTTCTGTTGTGCTGGTGAAAGCTTTGTACTCATGGCAGGGTTCAATCAAATCTGAGGCACCTGATTCCGTAACATCAAGAATGCTGCTTTCCATGTATCTGAATATATCGTGATATCTACAAAATGGATACGGCTTGCACGGTTTCCCAGGCTGGTTTCTAGAACCTACTGGCTCTTCTTTTTTAAATTTCACAACTTCATCTCTGGCACGAATGAGAAGTTTAGCCGGTCCAAAAGTCACACCAATTTTGGTTAAGTCAGTTGTATCTAAAAGCAGAAGACTTTCACCATTGATGTCTTCATTAAACAATATTTCAGCAACTTTGTCATCCACGCGATCCAATTGGAGAACCCATTGCCTCACTTGATGTTTACTCCAATCTTGTATGTCTGATGACAGATCATCCTCCTGGCACTGAAATATAAAGTCCAGTTAACATTCCTAATTTCTAAATTAATTATTAGACACTTCAATATTTAGTGAATATGTCTAGTATTATGTGGAACAGTTTAAAACATGAACCCTATGTTTTAATATATAAAAGCTCACTTCTTAATATTTGTTTTATTGAAGCATTTTTCAATTTTTACTTACCTTCATTTCACCTTGATCTGCCATGACAGTACTGCTTCCTCTTTCACAAATATAGATTAGTGATGCTACAAAATAATTTAAATAGAAATATTAGCAATAGAGGAAAAGGAACTGTATTGATTGTAACTCAAATTAAGCAAGTTCAGCCTCACCTTAATTTTTCCTGACCATCAATGATGGCTGGTCAACTTTTCACACATATTGGTAATGCTGCAAAAAAGTAGAAGTATTATAAACACATGGCTGAGGCAGTTTAGGAGTAACAAGGGAGGGATTTAAGAACCAACGAGACTAATTTATTTAGTTTCAGGGGGAATATGTACGACATTGTTAATCTCAATAATCGTTAAGATGTGCTTTGCTATACAGGATTTCAGTATATATACAGTTTTTGGTCTCCTTTATTTCTGTGGTCTCGATAGGTGCCAAGTATTGATTACAGGGTAGGCTGTTTAGCAATTGGTTACCCAGCAACCACACAATTGGAATTCATGTAGTATATGACTTAGCATTGTCTTCATGAAATAAGCAAGAACTTGAAAAAGATGTAATCTGGATGGCAGCATATATTGCTGAAAACCTATAAGTTACCATAAGTTGGCACCTGTGAAACTAAAAACTGGAAAAACAGTATAGTGCTAAACAAATATTTTGAATACAATTTGTATAATTTGACTGTCTTTTGAAAGAACATCCCAGAGAAGGTGAGCATTTTTAAAGTAAATATGGGGAATTCATCATTCTATGAAACTGGGCAATTATTTCAACAATTTAATAAATGAAAGATTCAGAGACTCTAGAGAGGTTTCTGCACACAGGAGCCAGGACGCAGAGCTTAGATCTTGATAGGGTTCAGGCCTGTACTGCATTAGAAACAGACCTGTGTTGGAGATCACTGCATGACCTTACAAACACTTCTGAAAAGTGTCGGCAGTTAACACAGCTCTTTGTTGCATTCACACATGCAAGGAACAAACA
>NW_005191604.1:0-1988 GCF_000239375.1 Pundamilia nyererei
CTGAGTATCGTTTTTCACTCTGAGTTTTCTAAACCGGCTTCCTGAAACAGGGCCCAGGGGGCAGAGTAATTTTTTTGTTTATTTGCTTTTTGGCCTGTCCTGTTTGGTTCTTAAGGCATCAGAATTGTTGTCTGAAGGCCAAGAAAGATGCCCAATGGATTTACTTTACCAAGTGGATCATCATGGATCAAGGTTATCCAAGTAGATTACCTTGCCAGATTGGTCCATTTGATTGACCTTGGTTATTATTATTATTTATTTATTTTATTTTCATGTGTTACAGACGGGACAGACATGACTGGAGGATAGGAAAGAGAGAAAGAAAGGAACAAAGAAGGGGGGGGGGAGACAGAGGGGAAGAGGGACAGTGAGAAAGGGCACTTAAAAACAAACCACCTGGATCACCTGTTAAGAAAAGAAAAAAAGAAGAAGCAAAAAAGAGAGCAATGTAATAAACACACCACCATCACACTAACAATTGGAGGGGCAACTGTGTCACCCTCCTGGGAAGAGCTGAGGAGAGCCCCCGAACGAGGGGTCACCCAGCAGCCACCGAGAACAAGCCTGAGGGGGCTGCATTGACATGCCCGCGGGCTCTGCCAGCAGCCAGCTGCGCCAGAGTGAACCGATCCGCAAGCCCAGAGGGCAGAGGGCCTGACTGAGGCACAGGTGTTGTCAAGCAGCCACCAGGAGTGAGCCGGTACATACCTTAGCGCCCAGCCTCGGACACCAAGAACCACCAATACACTGACGACTAGGGGGCAGAGTCGTTTTCCATTTTAGAACGACTTCACACTCTGCAGCGATGATTGTAAGTGGAGATTCCACTTCAAAAGTCTCCTTTTAACTTACTACATAAAGTGCATTGAAGAAACTGCTGTTGCTGAGATTTGGATGTATAAATAAAATTAAAAAGTGAAGCCAGTTTTTATATTTGCTCTCGTCAATATCTCCTGCCACCTCAGCCATTTATCTTATACTAGAAAAATTAATCAGAACCGATTTTAATGTGACATGTTTTCTGATCTTTTTCATATCTGCACAGGAAACTCTGCCCTAAGATAAGAACAACATTTGAACACATGGGAGAGAGAGCACTATGAGTGAATCATGTTTGGCAAATAAAAAAGGGGCGTGAGTGAGAAATGTGACTTTATACTGTCAAAATCAGTGCAACTCTTAGAAATGACCTCAGTAAATAGTGTTTTGAGATTGCAGAGCTCACTTTTTCACGTAAATAAATTAACCTATTATTAAATCTGCTTTTTGTTTGGTTTTTGTCTTAAAATGTTGCACAAGCTGAGGTTTCAGACTGAAAGGTAAGAGATAAGATAAACCTTTATTAGACCCACACGTGGAGAAAGTACAAGAGCTGTAAAAATTAGGAGAGAAAAACAATAGAATAGAATAAGATAAACAGAATAACATATTATACAAAAATAGAAATCATACCAGCCACCGGAATACAATAGAATAAGTACTATACAAATACAATAAAATTACTGTGTGTTTGCTCTTTCATTCAATGAAGTGGTCCTTTGTGCTGACAGATCAATTTAAAGAGAAGAACAATATTTATATATTTTATTTATTTAGACCACAAATTTGCCCTTTTTAAATTAAATGTTAAACAACTTTATGATTAAAATAATAATTCATTTTCTTGGAGAGCCGGGAAAGTACAAGACAATAGTTTACATTCACCTGACTAGCATATGACACACTCACTGTTAAATAACAAAATGACAGAAACTTGGCCTCTGAAAAAAAAAAAACAGGGTAACAATGCAATAGAAAAACAGCTTTGTCATGACTTGCTTTCATTAGTATGATTACAAGATATTTCTAGGACACGTGGATTGAGTTTCCTCTCACATGGAGAAGCCTGAGGCCAACAAGTGGATGAGTCAGTGTTTGCGGGAAAGTACAAAGCATAAATTCAGTGATTTAAAGATATAAATGGTAAAATTGAAGAAGTTTTAAATGCA
>NW_005191605.1:0-1988 GCF_000239375.1 Pundamilia nyererei
ACCATAAAAAGTGAATGGATCTGCAACAACTACAATACTCCTATCTTTACCCTGGTTGCAGGGGCATAACCCTGAAGAGTTAGATCACTAGGCAGGGTACAGCCTGGCCAGCTCCCCAGTCTATCACAGAGACAAACAACCATTCACGCCAATTTGTGGATTTGAACCCACGACCTTCTTACTGTGATGAAACAGCACTAACCACCATGCCACCAATATAGGATCACCAAAAGTAGGAAAGCTGTTATTTCAAGGCGTGATGCAGATTTTTCTTTACATTTTCAACCTTGACAGGTTAAACCACAATAAAAAGCAATAGCATACACGTGGTGTGTGTGTAGTTGTCTGCCTCTTATAACTTCAGTGTTTTGCTGTAGTTTGAAATCTCATGTGATCTTATTAATTTCATGAGTTCAGCAGCTAACCACTCCAATTTTCATATAGATCCTACATGATTTAATTACGTTCAAGATAGAAACATGAAATTTTTGTGTTCAAATTAAAAGGTAGAGTTTTTTAATGTAACAACCACCCAATTTACTTCTTTCGGTTTACCAAAAAAGTAAATTGGGTGGTTGAGGCGGCTGCTCGACTTGACTGAGATGGATGCCTTCGTCAAACCACGGTCCAAAGCGTGCGAGACTGAAATCCCGTGCGATGTTGTGGGATTTAACATTGCTTCACTTGAACATGATATGAACAATTTAATCTACCCTCTACAGGATTTATAAAAAATCTACACTATGTGGTCCTTACCAGGTTCTAAAATTATTTAAATACAACCTCAGATACAGCACATAAAAATATACAGTCAGGATATATAAAAAAAACTGCAGAACAATCAGAGGATGCATTTGATACATAAAACCTGCAATATCCGCCCATGAGCTAAGCATTTCTACCAAAGTATTCTGTATTATTAGTATTTTTACCATGAATGTGTAATACTGAAAACAATATTCCCTATAGATACACATCACTGGTGACCATTGGTGCGTTTAAACTGCTTTGTTAAAAAAAGAAGAAGAAAAAAGATCAAGATAGCAAACTATGGTAGAGGTTTTTAACCTTTTATCTTGATATAATAATCCAAACAGTAGTCACTGTTGCAGTTAAGGAAGTTTCAAATCTCTTCCCAAAGTACAGCATAGTGTACATTCTTCCATGAACAGTAACTGACTGCCAGTACGTTCCACCCCTACAGTTATGTGAAAAAGAAAGTAAACCAATGTCAAGTTGTGCCACAGCACCATGGGCTATCTCTATGTTTTACATTTGTAGGTGCAGGTGTAGGTGACAACCATCTTGTCCATGGTAGAATGAGAATGTGATCAGTTGTGTTCTTCCCCTTCCCCTTACAGGAGTTCAACAGCCATTCTTTTCTTTCTGACATAGCTAACCATGATAAGGACTGCCACTGTAAACCAATATTCTGTAAACCTCCCTGAATTTGGAAGGCTTCATCAGAGGAGGGATGCCGACCTTGTCCTATTGTAGAGTCCCCACAATAGTGTCTCAAGAAGACTCTAGACAAGAGGCTACTGCACATCTGCTGGACAATGTTTTCCCTCAGATTCTTCTGTACTCCTTCCCCTGTTTGTCTCCCTGTATAAACCATCCCATCGATGCATGCATAGAGGATGCATGCATCACAAACCCTGAAGGTCTTTAGGCCGTACTACTCGGACTTGTTTGGCATGAACTTTACAAATTTGAACCTACCCCTAAATGGCACAAAGCTGTTCGTCTCTGGTGACACAATCAATGGGGATGAATCACTACCTGAAACCTAAATGAATGTTGTCTGTTAGTTATTGCTGTGTAAAATATTATTCTTAAGCAGTGACACTCTTTATGGTCCATTAGGTATATATTCCTGACAGTTGATACGAATCAAAGGTTCACATGAAATTCCATAGGAAATGAATGGGGGTCATTTTTGACTCACTTATGGAAGTTTGTGGTAGTAAAACAAAAACAAAAATGTT
>NW_005191606.1:0-1986 GCF_000239375.1 Pundamilia nyererei
CACTAACAGCCTTGACCTGAAGGGGGAGCTCCAGCTTCCTGTGAGGACAGAGCGTCTCCAGAGGTTGAGTCAAACTGCAGCTGTTCGCCTGTTGCTTCTCCACCTTTCACCACCGCTGCAAAACACTTCCACTATTTCCATTAAGGCTACAGGAAACAAACTCTTTGTAAAGGCGTGCGCTGTGCCAGCCCTGCTGCCATTCATCATCATGTCACCTCTTTAGAACAGGCAACCTTTTCAAAGCACCGCACGCATTCAGGATGAAGCTAAACACACACAGTTTGGCTGCAAGACTCAGTGAACTATTCTGTGACAAATTTCAGCATACTGTGCAGACAATAAAACAGGCAATGACTGCTGGGCACAGGTAAAACTCAGTCTGTGTGATCCATCATCATTAACACCGAAGCAACACAAAATGGTTTTTATAAAACAAATAAAATAAGAGAAATAAGAAATGTCTTTTACCCATTAAAGAAAAGACTTCTCATCTTTTCAAGCTCCAAATGAAAATCTGAATAAATAAAACAATTAAAGTAAAGGATGCATTAAGCCGGATGAAGGTGACAGCAGCAGCCACTTGTTGTCAGAGGGAGGAAATGAGCAAAGGCAACCTTTGTCCTCTCAACCACTAATCAGCATCTGAACATCAACAGCAGCCTTTTTAGATGTGAAATACGTCAAAGAAATATGGAGACTGAAGAGGAAACTAAAACAAGTGAGGAGTAGAAAGATAAAAAACAGTTTGAAGGCATCCTCTCAATGCCTTTACCTACAAAAGTCACAGCTGCCAAACCTTTTTCTGATGTTCACTTCTTCTGCCTTCACTGATTCTTATTATTTTTTAAATAAAAAGCTCTGATATTTACTATATAATCATCATCTATTCTCATTTATTAACAAAGAGCTATCTGCATTTATCGCTTTTACCAGCTGAAATGAGAAATGTTTCTGTAGATCAAGTACACTGTTTCGTCAAGCTCATCCACAATCCCAGCAGATCATCTGATGACTTGGCTCATACGTTTCTACGCATCAGCCACCGGCCAACGTGTGCGACCCCATCTTTTTATATTAAAACTGAATGAACGTTTGAATAAATCAATTTCATAGTCGTGTCTCCAAGATTTCAAGAATGTAGTTTTTTGGTTTTTTTTTAATAAACGGGGTTAACCCATCTTTTTAAATATGTCAAATACATATTTCATCAGCATTTCATAACTGTGACTCGTTTTCACATAAAGCTTGTAAACAATAATTAGGCCAACTTGATATAACGGCATCTCTGCCTCAGCCAAAACAATGGGTCTTTGAATGTTTCACGTTTAGTTATTTATAAACCTGGCTCCTTGCAAACGTTAAACATTAAACCTAATTAGATTTTAAATTGAATTCAAAATCATTCCAAAGAATAAAGTCATATCTAACCCCACTGGGTTAGACTGAAACTACAGCTGTGTTAATTCATACGTAGCATAAGAGTATTGTTCCAGACACACCAGTTCATTCATTCTCTCCCCCTCTCTCTCACTCGCACACCAAGTTTAAACCCTGATGTCTAATGGACCTGCAGGCAACTCAATCCCTGCAAAATTTCAATTACCGATCCGTCAGCATCACAGCAACTTTACACACAAGGTGAAAATACGACAGAGAGTTTATTCTTGTGACTGACAATAAAACGCACTCAGCTTCAGAGTGACTGAAAGCAATTATCTTGTCTCGTGGTCACGAGGAGAGCTGGTAGAAATGAGGAATAGTTGGGACTCTAACTAGACCTCGTCTGTCAAAAATAACGAACGTCTCAGAATCGGAGTCAAAGAGAAAATATTATGTAATCTACGATATGAAGGGCGCAATGGTAACCATGATTAGCAAAGAAATGGGACGCATTTGTTTAGTTTCATAAATATGGTATATATCATCGCCGGGGCGATTGTGGCTCAAGAGTTGGGAGTTCGCCTTGTAATCGGAAGGTTGCCGGTT
>NW_005191607.1:0-1986 GCF_000239375.1 Pundamilia nyererei
CAGTTTAGAGATTCCTCAAAAAGACCATCCTTGCTCAGGATTCCTGTGGCTGAGCATCCATAATCAAAGGAATGTTATGTGAAAATTGACTAAACATCATAAACATCTCTTGTTGGGCCTTTAGTTTTACTATTTGATTTTATATGAGCCGGATTCCAAAGAGGTTGTTTATTTCAAGCTAAATCCATATTTCCATTTGGGATGAAAATCATTACCTCATATTCCTCGCTCCATATATTTCATGGTTCTAAACCAATTATTTTTATAAACAAAGCAGGACCTGAGTCCTGCAATAAAAGACTTCTCAAGCTCACAATTGATTGTTTTGTGAATGCAGAGGTGCACAGACTTGATATCTGGCTTTCACTTCTCACAATAGCACAACAAGCTCCTCATAGCAGAGAACCAGGAGTGATGATAGTAACTGTGCTACTTAAAGGCTGGAAAAATGATTTACAGTCAAAATAATGATAATTAATGACAACAGACCACTGATGACAGTCGGTGGTTAAAGCAGCGTACGAGCTGCCAAAAAAGATGGATTTTAAGACCCCACGCTGTATATGTTCACACATTTGCTGGGAGAAACAGCAGTTTTACATCTCTACCTTCAATCAACGTCAGCAAAACATGTGAGTAAAAGATGGATGCAATCACTTTAAAGTCTTTGGCTTTTAGAGTTGTGTTGTTTTGAAGCCTCGAGTTAGTCACTGTTGTTCAAAACAAGAAAACAAAAACAGCCGTAATGACACGCTGTATAAAATGATTACCATGCTGCACTAAATAAGACTTGAAATTAGCAACTAAGCTTAAAGACTCGGAAGTCAGAAATCAAAGTGCAGGGCTGTTTTTCATAGAATTCTATGCAAACTGCTTTTGCGACCTTAGACAGTATAAAAGATGGAGCCGCTGTTACATCATCCACTTCTTTTGTCAGTGTGACCCAAAATGAGTGACTGAGCCATAAACGCAGCATCAAAGCTGCTCTGTAGAACTAGACGTCATTTTGCAACCACAGCTATCGAAATTTAGACACTTCTTCATCCAGTTCTTTTTTCCAGCTGGGTAGCTACACCAACCAGACCCGCCCCCTGCTGGCCCTTTGAATTAATGCAGGTTAATGGTAACCCTTTACGTACAGTCTAGCGCAGGGATGTTAAACTCATTTTACTTTGAGGGTCACATACAACGCAATGTGATCTCAGGTGGGTCACATTGCGTTGTTTAAAGATGTTTATTGAGACTTTTATTCTCTGAGGCATCTTAGTATAAGACAAATAAGTGCAATTTCAGCAGAGCATCGCAGTTTTTCTATGTTATAAAAGAAATGCTCCTGTAGTAAATGATAGAAATTCATCAGCACGACTCTTTGGGCTTAAATTGTGAGAAATAAACGGGTAAAATTACAGAAAAAACTCTGATATCTCTTTGCTGTAATTATAAAGCCGAAAGTTTGTGAATTCACAGAAAATACCTTTTTGCTGTGGACTCATTAAAAAAAACAAAAACAAAACAGGCTTTTCAACATCAGATGAAAAAAGATGAAAAAAAATAAAAAAATTTCTGTCATTTAATGCTGTAGTATGAATTGCCATGTGTGGAGATCTTTATCAGTAGGAATCATTAACCTCTTAAGCCCCAACGCCCCCTGATACGGGGGCAAAAGGCAGGAGATCAGTTAGGCTTGGGGCTTAAGAGGTTAATACCTATTTGGATCAGCTCGACGTGACTCAGCTCAAGTCGTTTACCATTACAATGGAGTACAACCTAATGTGGGCGAGTCGTTATAGTAATGCAGCCGAATGTCTGGTGATGCTATTTGTATGCAATGTGAGCGCCACAACAAGCGAGGACGTCATTGCGATTGTATACCTGCTGCTTTTTGTCAGACTCGGGGACCACAGTGTTGTTTTTTGTGAAGCCTTTTCCTTTGATGCTGAGTTTCAAAAATGGTGGTTTTGATTTTTGAGAAGGAGATGCTCTCAG
>NW_005191608.1:0-1986 GCF_000239375.1 Pundamilia nyererei
TTTTCGGTACCGGTACTAGCTTTATTTTGTTGTATTTATCCTCGACACTTTAAAGGCTGGTCCGTGAAAATATTGTCTGGCATAAACCGGTCCGTGGCGCAAAAAAGGTTGGGGACTGCTGCTCTAAGCTGTAGCCTTCCCAATCCACCAGGTATTGGTATCCAGGCCCCCCGCACCAGGAATCCATGATACGGGTGATAGAGTAGGCCGGCAGACCATCCACGAGCCGGGTGGGAGAAGGGGGCCTACAAAAATGTTTTGTAATTTCATGTTGCGAGGTGGTTTAAGCTTTACTGAAACAGGGTTAACCAATGCTGAGATAAAGTTGGGGTGGGCTTCTTGGATTCCGCCCTGACAGGAACGAAGCGTGGGAAAAGCCATACCTTTTGCCCAACAGCGTAGTCGGGGGTAGAGGTCCGGTGGCGGTCAGCAATGCGTTTATTACGGTCCTTGGTGCGCAATAACATACCTGGCGACACCTACACAGATCTGGCACCTGGACTGATGGCACAGAGTGTTCGCCTTCAATGGAGGGGAAAAAAGGTGGCTGGAATCCAAGGGAAGCTTCAAAAGGCGGCCTTGTGGCGGAGGAGGTCATGCTGTTGTGGGCGTATTCGATCCATGGCAGCTCCTCACTCCAGATGGCCTGGTTGGAAGAGGCAACACAGCACAGGGCCACCTCCAACTCCTGGTTTGCTTGTTCGGATTGGCCATGGCTCTGAGGATGATATCCAGAGGACAGACTGACCTTAGGGCCCAAAGAGGCGCAGAACTCTTTCCACACATGGGATGTGAATTGGGGACCCCGGTCGGACACGATGTCATCAGGAATGCATGCAGGCGAAAGACGTGGTTGGTGAGCAGCCGTGCAGTCTCTAAAGCTGTGAGCAGCTTGGGCAGAGCAACAAAGTGAGCTGCCTTAGAGAAGCAGTCAACGATTGTGAGTATTCCAGTATTACCTGCAGAAGGTGGGTGGTCACAAAATCCAGAGATCTACGGGACTACGGTCTGGTGGGCATGGATAAGGGATGAAGGGGGCCCGCGGATGGCTGCTTTCAAGGTTTGTTTCGGGCACAGACTGTACAGGCTGAGACGTATTCTTGGGAGTCCCGGCTCAGGGTGGGCCACCAGAAGTAGCACTGCAGGAAGGTAATGGTGCGGTGTATTCCAGGGTGACAGGAGAAAAGAGTTGTGTGTGCCCACTGCAATACCTGAGATCTGACGGATTGGGAAATGAACAGTTGTCTAGCTGGCCCTCCTCCTGGATCCGGTTCCATTCTTTGAGCCTCTCGAATGGCTGACTCAATCTCCCAGGAGATAGCTCCCACTATGCAGGTGGCCGGGAGGATGGGCGCAGGGTCCGCCTGGTCCTCAGAGGTGGAAAACTGTCAGAACAGGGCATCCGGTTTGAAGTTGCGGGACCCTGGCATGTAAGTGATTGAAAAGTGAAATCATATAAAAAACCAAGCCCACCTTGCTTGCCTGGCATTAAGTCTCCTTGGGGATTGAAATATGCTAGATTTTTATGGTCTGTCCAGACAATGAACAGTTGAGCTGTGCCCTCCAACCAGTGCCTCCCCTCCTCCAAGGCGAGTTTGATTGCCAGAAGTTCCCGATCACCGACGTCTTAGTTCCGTTCTGCGGGGGTGAGACAATGAGAGAAAAAAAGTGCAAGGGTGAAGCTTACCATCCTTCTGTTGTGAGAGGACAGCTCCCACTCCCGTGTCAGATGCGTCCACCTCTACCACAAACTGCAGTGTTAGATCAGGCTGGACCAAATGGGAGCTGAGACAAACTACTTCTTCAGCTCCTGGAAGGCTGATTGGGCAGGGCCATCCCACTGGAAAGGAATCTTGGGTGAGGTTAGTTGTGTTAGAGGCAGAACTACCTTGCTATAGTCCCGGAAGAATCTCCAATAGAAGTTAGCGAAGCCGAGGAACCGTTGTAGCTGCCGTCAGTTAGCTGGTTCAGGCCACTGCACCACAG
>NW_005191609.1:0-1985 GCF_000239375.1 Pundamilia nyererei
GAAGTGGAAAATTATCCTGTGATCTGAATCAAAATGGGAAATTGTTCGTGGACACATGGGCACATCCCAGACCTGTGACCCACTCAAAACATCTGGGGCGTTATGGACACAAAGATGTGACACAGGCAGTCCTGAACTACTGACTATTTGAAATCCAGTCACGAGAATGGGAAACCAAATTCTCCAACTCTTACGGGGTGTTTCTAACAGAAGAGGTTTTGCAACAAAGTAGGAGCTTTTTTTGTTGTTCCATCTCGTACTATTACCCCAAGAATACAACCTATTTATAAAATATAAAGTTTACTCACCTCTACACTTGATGCATCAGATGAAGTCTTGATAATGAGCCCAACAACATACTTTTTTATACCTGGCAAATACACAGAGAATATCAGAAGATGTCCGTTAGCATGCACCAATAAAAATGTGTTCATCAGCAGTTGCCTGGAGCACATTAGTCAGTAACCCTAACACAATCTGCGGGCTCATAACTAGCTGAATCTGCCAATCATATCCCACATTTGTACTGTAGAAAAAAAGGTGTGGTTCTCCATATACACACACTGCTGCAAAGCCAGTTTATAAACACGTGGACGTGAGCAGCAACTGCCACTGAACTTTCACAGGACAAAACCCTTTGGTCGGTTCAGTGGAAGTTCCATTTCCCCCCACGTGTTTTCACAGACATTCAAGATTGTCAAAGTGAGCAGAGCATCTTTAAAATGCGTTTTCAGCTCCCTCGCATTTCTCTCTAGACTGCAGCTGACTACGAAAATGTGTGTTTTGGTGTGGTGAGAGGAGCCGAAAACAAGGCAATACTCTGACACAAGGGGGGAAAAGACATACTTGCCAGTCGCCCTGCACTGGGTTTGCCACTTGAACAAAATTCAGGCATCTACGGTCAGAAGCAGGTAAGTCTTAGGTCAATGAAAAAATTAATTTTGAGCAAAATTATAGAAGAATGGAGGGAGGCAGAATCATCTGATTTGCACATGATTATCAAATTTATTTCATTATCACTGCTTTTTCCTCTGAAATGTTTTTCTAAATAAACTCTGTTCCACTGTGTTGAGACCTCTGCTATGTGCTAATGCTGATGTGTCCAATTGACAATTAGGCAATAATTAAAGGCTGAACATTAAGAACCAATAGCCATATACTGATAACACTGCAACACTTTATATAGGTTCATACGCACATTTACCTTGTCAACAACTTCGTGTAATGTTTAAAATTATCAATAAACATTTTGAAAATATAACTGACAGCAATTACCGCACTCCATTAACCCATCCCTCATTCCTCCCTGGGTACAATGTGGAAAAACTGGCTCAAAGCAACACACACAATGTGTCATTGATTTTAGAAACAACAACATATCCCATCAGAATAATGTAGGGCTAGACAACAGTAACAACGTATCTACTTTGTTTCCTCTCAAAAAATTTCCCTCACAAAGCATTAAAAACAAAATAGTGCTGGGGTGTTTTCCTTGTTTCCTCTCTAAAACTACTGCTCAAATGCAGAATCCAACCTTTCTGAGTAGCCAGTTCGAGTCAGTCGAGCAGAAAACAAACCAGCATGCTTAGTGGGGGAATACTCCTCAACATGGCAACCACACGTCACATTTACAAAGAAAAAAACTAAACAAAAACAAAACACACTAACACCATGGGAATAAATGTTTCAGGAATTTTTCCACAAAAGAAACTTTTACCTTCACACTGATTCCTGGGAAGAATCTTCCATCTGGTTTTGATAACCGTTTCCAGAATTTGGAGAGCATAGTACTGTAACACGCAAGGAAGAAGCAGCATTAGGACAAAGCTGTTATGACAGCATCCAACAATAAGAAGTGCCCACCTTTAATCCAAAAACAGTATGAAGTGGACCAGTCTGCAATAACTTGCATTTCTAAACTAGATTGCACTGAACCACATTTCATGCAGATTTTGTAGTGTGCAACACTTTCAACTTTTTTTTTT
>NW_005191610.1:0-1985 GCF_000239375.1 Pundamilia nyererei
ACACAGTGTCTGAACAGTGAAAGCAGCACCTTTGTTGTGCAGGTTTTGAAGAATAATCAAAAACACCGCAATAATCCAGTATTTATAACAATGGATTGCATTTATATAGCACTTTTCTAGGCAACCAAAGCGCTTTACAATTCCACTACTCGTTCACTCTCACATTCACACACTGGTGCAGGCAAACCACAGTTGTAGCCACAGCTGCCCTGGGACAGAATGACAGCCAGTAGGTGGTAGGGTAAAGTGTCTTGCCCAAGGACACAACAACCAGGACAGAGAGAGCTGGGGATCAAACCGGAAACCTTCCGGTTACAGATGAGCTTCTCAACCCCCTGAACCACGGTCACCCCAGTATCACCAGATCAGAGAAAATAAGTAGATGGATCTATACTTTTTCAGTTCTATGTTGTATTGTGTGAACAGTTAGCAGCAGAAGGAGAGGTAGCAAATCATTTGCAGTAGTCTGACTGCAAACAGTGGTCAGTGAGTAGGCAAATATTGAAAGGCACTTGGCTTTGCCAATTGGCTGCTCCCTGTCTTTCATTATATTACATCAGGGTTAACACCTGGCAGGAATTTCTTTTTGTAATTACTGTAACAAGTTGCTGTCAACTTGATTAATATCATGTCATGTCTTTTGTATGCTCCGCTCCGTGTGTGTGAGGATGCAAATACTAGCACACTTTTATATAAGAGCAAAGCGCAGTGAAGACCCTGCAGGGCAGCAGTTAGCTTAACATTACAGGGAAATCTTTTACAACCTGATACAAATACCACAATTGGCACAAATGCTCTTTTTTGAGTGCCCTTTTAAAAAATCTCAATTGAAAATTCAAGATCGTAGCAATTTCCAGGGCAGCCTTCAACTCTGGTAAGAAAATATAATTTTTTCAATATTTTTTCAATATAATATTCAATATAATATAATATTCAAGTAGACTTGACTTCAAGTCTACTTGTTTCAAATTATGTATGCTCAAAGAGAGGTCACCTTTTGCAGCCTAAAGCTGTGTCCAAATTCAAAGGCTGCATCCTTCGGAGGCCCGTTTGTTGGCCAATTACGTCACAGCGACGATGCAACGAAGGCTGTCCAAATTCAAAGAATCCTCCAAACACGGCTGACAAATGCTTCCTCCTTTACCCCAGATTTAAAGGATGGGTCGGGTGTATCCTTCGTGGCCCACCATATCCCAGAATTCATAGCGCGGCCCAGCCAATTCCAGTTTCTAACAATGGCGGCAGCTACTTAGTTTTAATATTACTCTTATTACTCTTTCTGGGTCACAAAATAAACTTACGCCAAAGTCCTGTTATATTTTAGATAGCAAGGAGCAAACAACTGAGTTTATTAAAGTCCACCAAGACAGCTGGTGACACAAACCTGAAGGCTAGACCCCCCAATTTCACAGCCTCACACTTCCAGCCTTCTCGGTCTTCGGAGGACCCGGACGTTGTGGTCTACGTGGGCCGGGTCCTCCGAAGACCGAAAAGGCTGGAAGTACGAGGTGGCCAAAGAATTTGGACACAGCTTAAGATTACTAAGAAGCTGCTATGTGTTCTGCTCAGTTCAGGGCTGTAGTAGTAGTAAGTCAGTTCTTCTTGTCCAAATCTCACCCATGGCTACAAGAAGCTGGCTATTCAAGATGGCCCAACATGTAAAGTAGGTAATTTACCTTTTTGAAGGTCAGTGGCCTAAAATAGTAGTTACCTGAACTGGAATTGATGAAAACACAATTTAAAAATTAAAATTTCTATCTACTTTGTACCAAATTAACAACTCCATGTGGACAAACATACTGAATTGGGGGGGAAGGAATAGCGGAGTAGCACAAATACATTATTTATTGATGATTTTTAAAAATGTTTATTTGTTCCATTTTGTTTGATCAAGTTTGGAAACCAGTGGTTTCAAGTTAAGCATGCTGCTGCTTTGCTTCAATGTCATCACAGTGAGGAATTCAGCTTTTGAATTTAACAATGGG
>NW_005191611.1:0-1985 GCF_000239375.1 Pundamilia nyererei
CACACACACACACACTCAAACTGTCACACCCACACTCACACTGTCACACACACACTCACACTGTCACACACTCACACTGTCTCACACACACACACACACTGTCACACACACACAAACACTGTCTCTCACACTGTCACACCCACACTCACACTGTCACACACACACTCACACTGTCACACACTCACACTGTCTCACACACACACACACTGTCACACACACACAAACACTGTCTCTCACACTGTCACACACTCACACACACTGTCACACACTCACACACACACGCACACACACACTCACACACACTGTCTCTCACACTATCACATACGCAGACACACACACATTGTCACTCACACACTCACACACACACTCACACACACACACACTGTCTCTCACACTGTCACATACGCAGACACACACACACTGTCAAACACACACTCACACTGTCACACTCACACTGTCACACACACACACACACTGTCACACACTCACACTGTCAAACACACTCACACTGTCACACACACACTCACACTGTCACACACACACACACTTTCACACACACTCACACTGTGACACACACACAGTTACACACAGTCACAGTCACACACTGTCACACACACTCACACTCAGTTGTAGTGCAGTTTAAACCAAGGTGAGTAGTACACAAAGGCTCCCACCACCGAGGCACCCCCGTCACCTCCACTCAGGCCGTCTGCATCTGAGTGAAAGGAACAAAAGTTATAATGTACTCCAACACAAAACTTGACACACACCCGCTGTGGCCAACTGCAGAACACACTGGTGACCTGCGGTTAGAAAGAGAGCCTCCTTCAAGTGGTGTAACGCAAAAACAAAAGGTTACAAATCAAAAACGTTTAAAAACCAAATATACATCAAAATAAATTAACTCTTCGCTCTAGAGCAGACGCCGTCACAGTGTCACGCCACATCATCGTCCCACATGCACATCAGCAGGCTTCCATATCTGGCATGTACGGTGCCACTGTTCTCTAAAATGTCCACCTCTAAGAAGCTAACAGCAACAGGGAAAAGGAAAAAAGAAACAAAAAAAAGGAAACCCCCAAAAATGGCAAAAAGGCAAAGCAGCAACACTTTGCCTGGAAAAGCAGTAGCGACCCTGCTGTAAGGCTGTCGGCCACCCACTGAGGCCCACACTTCCTGCAAGGAATCAAACCATGAGTATTTACTATAAAAGACAATAAAAGGCAGAGATTGTGACAAATTGGAGTTACATATCAATCAAACAGTGTCACTCAATTTATTAACAAAGCAGGTCATAGGAAGCTTCTGCAGCTTCAACCTATAAACAGCATTGGTTGTATGCAACTCCTACCTGTAACACCGGGGGAAGTCAGAAGACGGAAAACCGGATGCGGAGGATGACAGGTGAACGATTCAGGGACGCTCAGATGGCAGCTACTATTTATAGCAGCGCCCCCTAATGTCCTTGACTAATAGTGGGATCAAAGACCAGTTAATATAATATTCATTCTGCTACATAGAGGCTGTGTTTTAGATTTGTAACATTGTAGCATGTGATGTCGTAACAAGAATTAGCACTATGAATAAGTTAGCAACGAAGTGCCATTCCTAATTAATGAAGACATATATCTACGGAAAATGCATGTATTCTACTGAACCCTGTTACTACTATTAATTTGCACACTACAGCCATTTTCATAGAATTATTTCTTTATTGCTTCGGAGTACTGCTTCGCTGCTAACTTATTGATAGTGCTGCTTCTTTTTAGCACTATCACATGCTCCATGTAAAACAAAAGATGTCAGAAGAGTAACATCAGTTTTCCCTCCATATATTCAGACTTTCATTCTATATATTGGAACTTGTCGTAAGTGTATCTGTCCTCCAAGCTCGGGTCCTCTACCAGAGGCCTGGGAGCTTGAGGGTCCTGCGCAGTATCTTAGCTGTTCCCAGGACTGCGCTCTTCTGGACAGAGATCTCCGAT
>NW_005191612.1:0-1984 GCF_000239375.1 Pundamilia nyererei
TTTTTTTCGCGAGTCAAACGCCTGAAACGCCCTACACTCACGCGCGTTTCTGGCGTTTTGGCAACGCAAATCTGCTTCCGAATTTTCGCGGGAGCCGCAATCGCGGGTCAGCGCGTCTTTCCATTGACTTTACATGTAAGCCTGATGCTCCGCCTGCCTCTATCGCGTTCGGTGTGAACACACCGTAAGAAAGCTAGAAGACTGACAATCTTTCTGGGTATCCAGTTACGGACGCAACACATTAACAAGAGAATTCAACCATAGTTACTTTCCCTAGTAACTTGTTACTTTGAAAAGTAATGAGTAACTTGAAGCAATTGAGTTACTTTTGATAAAAGTCATGTAACTAAGTTACTCATTTAAAGTAACTTACCCAACACTGGTTAAACGTAATATATACGTCACTTAGATCATCTAAAAATTTTATTTTTTTCAGTGTTTTATTTGTTCCGGAGTAAATCGGTGTGGCTGAGATTAAAGTTATTAGATTAGATTTGGTGAAATAAAACTTTATTAATCCCTCGGGTGGATTCCTCCTTGGCTTTCACACAGCTGAATAAACGTCAAACAGAAAACTGATTAAACAGAAGTGTGGCATGGTCGAGAATTTTCACCAGTGTCCTACTATATTTTAGATAGCAAGGAGCAGACGGCTGAGTTTATTAAACTCCACCTGAGACAGTGGTGACGCAAATTTGAAGGCTAGACCGTCCAATTTCACAGCCGTTTACGTTAATATGAATACCTTGTGTTAATTTATCTTAAGTTTAAGTTGCTGCCAAATCAGAACGTCTGTGTGCAACCACTGTTTAATTAAGTAAATCCAAAATGTTCTCTTGTTTTTTGTTTTTGTTGTCCCTAGAGCACGCAGTGAACTCCACAAGAACAGAAACGGCAGAAAAGAAACTGGGCTGGCTGTCTCAGCCACCCCAGACTTCTTTAGACTTTTCTCTAGACTGAAAACAGAACTATGAAAACCTTCAGGAGACACATTATTTACATCATCGTAGCCAAATTGTTCATATGAGGCTGAAATCATGAAGTGGTGGCCTCGTCATTCTCTGACCATAATCCAGCTAGGAAGGAGGCAGTCAAAGAGTGAGAGGTCGAGGCGATGTGGAGGTGCTCACTCGCCCGCCCTAACAGAGATGTGGATGATGTGGGCAGTGGTGGTGGTGACATGGACATGCTTGACTGCCTCTGGAGCGACGTGGACGTACTCCCTGATGCTGCACCGGCATGAGAGACACGACAGACTACGCAAACAACATTGACACATGGGAGGCAAGAAACGGACCAAAAAATACTACAAAATCAAAGAACATAAACTAAACGAGATACACTCAGTCCAAGGGGGGGGGGGGAGACAAAATTTAACATAAAGGAGATCACAGTGTAGTTATCACAAACTGGTATGGTTGGTGGGCCATGGTTGGAAAACAATATTACCGTTTTGTAAAGGATAACTGATTCAAGTCCAAAATTTTAATAGGCCTCAAGTAGATCATAAGCTAATTTCCACAGAAAACAACTGGGGAATTCACTTAAGTTGAAAATCGTTGAGAAGGCCCATTAAGCTGCAGAAATAACAAGGCCCGCTGTGGCAAGACCTAAACATACATTAAGTAGGCATTTGGCACTACGTGGCTTCGAACCACTAGTCAGAACCACGTCAGCAGGTGGTTCTGAAACAGGAAAAGCGAGCTCCTCAGGTTCAGGAGCAAGATTCTCCAGCTGGAGATACTTTTTCTTCCTCCTCCCTTCTCAGCTCATCCTTAAGATTTTCAGTGATGTCTCTTTTCATTTTTAGATGTTCATCAAGTTCATCTATGAGATCTTGTTTATGAACAAGTTTGAAATTCTGCTTTTCGACTTCTTCTTCCAGCCAAAATATTTGCAGTGTCAGACTTCCTGTCGTCTTTGCTTGATACTCAAGATTTTGTAAACGTTTCTTGAGATTTGCGTTCTCTGTTTTTAACTTGTT
>NW_005191613.1:0-1984 GCF_000239375.1 Pundamilia nyererei
CCACAGCCACCCTGGGGCGCACTGACAGAGGCGAGGCTGCCGGACACTGGCGCCATCGGGCCCTCTGACCACCACCAGCCCAAGGATGCAGGCATCCTCCACGTCAGCCACCCAGGCAGCATAAGGCACACCGAAGTCCCCAACCTTAAACTGGAACACTCCCCTCCCTCTAATTGGGGCCAGATCACCGGTCACAGTCTTAAGTCGCACATTAGTTGGTTGCACAGCAGCTCTGGTTGGGACGACATCGGGTCGGACCAGCGTTGCATTGGACCCCGTGTCCAGAAGGGCCGTAGAGGACACCCCCGCAATCATCACTGGAACATGGCACTGATGGTGGCATGCTGTCATACGCCCTCCGGCAAAGACACTCGACTTCATGGGCCAAAATGCGAAAGGGCTCTCCTGGCAATCTGCGTCTGTTGTGAAACTCTGACCTCAGCAGCACTGGTTGGTTATACTGCCCGAAACGTCTCTGAAGTGCCCCAACCAGAGCATCATAATCTCCCCTTTGTTCCTCGGTCAGCAGCAGCAGGCATGCAGCTGCATCCTCACACAGGCACAAAGCCAATTGGAAAGCTTTATGTTCCTCAGACCAGCCAGCTGCAACAGCTAACAGCTCAAACTGTGCAATAAACACTTCCCATGGCGTCTTGCCGCTGAACTTAGGCGTTTTTATATTCGCCGCAGCTTGCTGGGCGCCGCCATGCTTGTTTACATCACGTGACGGTGCGCCAAGCGAGGTCGACTCCCTCCCACCGGAATCGCGGCGACTGTGCGAAAAGTTCCCGAAAAAATCCAGGCTCAGCAGACAGCCGCATCGCTGTTTCCCTCACTCTATGGGCAGGCGAGCGCGGGCGAACCTCCCTCTCCTCCGTCTCCTTCTTAATCTTGTCCGGCAACATCCTCGTGTCTCATGACGGTCAGCGTCGCCAGCAACAGGGTGTCGGGCGTTTTGTGCATTTTTTTTTTCTTCACTTCTGACACCAGTGTAACGTTCGCAAGAACCAGACGGTTGGATCTCATTTTGTCGGTAACACAGGCAAACGGGCCGTTAACTCCGGGAAGAGTGCTCTCGTACAACCCCTCACTTCAGCCCTGCACAGTCACACAACAACAAGGACCCCCCTCCCCTTCCTGCACACATTAACTCCCTTTTTCCTGCAGCACAACCAAACATGTATCTTAAAGAAATAACAACAGTGTGCAGAGATAACCAACATGTCACTGTAAAATAACATTTAACCATTGTTACACTATTTTTTGCCTTTGGTTCAAATCTTTCAATGACTGTTCTTTCTTTTTGTACTAACTCTTTCAGTTCCACCGTCTTTGTTTATGCTTTCCCGCCCTGGCTTCAAGACTTCGGATTGGCCAACATTTCTGCAAGGTTAGGATTATATCGCCACCTGTTGCTTTGGCATGCTCCTTACAGCATTTGTCTTTGTTTTTGTTTGTTTGGAGGGGGGGTTACACGTGGACTGAGATATTTTTCTCAAAACTGCACGTGTGGACGGGATTATTTTTTTTAAAAAACGAAAACGGAAAATCTCTGTTTTCAAAAATACCAGTCTAAGGCTACGTCCACATGTACCCGGGTAATTTTTAAAACGCAGATTTTTCTATTTTCTTTACACCCTCGCCCACACGTAAACGCCGTTTTTGGTCACTGAAAACTGAGATTTTTAAAAACTCTGGCCAGGGTGGATATTTTTGAAAGGTGTGCGCCTTTTTTGACGTCACACAGTGCGCCACGTTATTGTTTCGGTGAAATTAATTTCGAAAATACTGTTACTGTTACTTGTACTCTCTGCAGTGTTTATATGCTTACATATAACCAAAATCAAAGCAAATCAAATCACTTTTATTGTCACATCACATGTGCAGGTACATTGGTGCAGCATATATGAGTGAAATTCTTGTGTGCGAGCTTCACAAGCAACAGAGTTGTGCAAAATACAATAATGTAAACAAGCAAAATACA
>NW_005191614.1:0-1983 GCF_000239375.1 Pundamilia nyererei
TTAGCACTTTAATTCTTATTCTTATTTTATATTTTTATGACAGTATGTTGCACTGAAGCACCGCAGCAATTTCCTAATGTTGTAAACCTGCTCAACATCTGGCAATAAACCCTTTCTGATTCTGATTCTGATTCTGATTTTGCTCTGTTATTGTATTTTTGCACTCCTCTGTTGCTTGTGAAGCTCGCACACAAGAATTTCACTCGCATGTACTATACCAGTGTACCTGCACATATGACGTGACAATAAAAGTGATTTGATTTGATTTTTGACATTTTTTAAAGGAGCCTTGTGTGATTTAGCTCTTTGTATTTTGTTCTGCACAGACAGAGGCCACTGTCATATTTTTGTGTTTTGTAGTTTATTTCATTTGCTTTATTCCTCATATTGTACTGGCGCATCTTTGTTTAATTGTTTATTCTGTTACTTTCCCACGTTATCTCTCATGCTGTCAATGTTCAGTACAAATCCATATGGAAGCTGTTTGACAAAAGTTAGGGTCAAAGGACATTTTTGTTTATTTAGTCGTCATTGACAATAAAAACTGCACATTACAAACCCCAGTAATTGTGTCCTGTGTCCCTCTCCCCATCCCCAGGCTTGTCCAGGGGAACACCAAGGCATTCCCCGGCCAACAAATCCACAGAACAGAGACAGAACCAAACTCAGTAGCCAAACAGTCTGCCCTCAGTGCAGATTGATGTGGCTGAGAGTCCCAGATTTGGCTCTAGACTGATATGACACTGATATGTTTATCAGAAAAACTCCTTAGACAGTGACGAATGAAGAAGCTTCCCAACAATCTAAACCAACCGGTCTTCTCCATGTGGAGGTCATACCTGCAAACCAGCCGATTAACAAGAATTGTAAGAGGAGGGTTGTGCTTTCACAACAGAGCTGCACTAAATATGGAACACAAGATTTAATTTATACACCATGTCAGTGCAATGTTTATTATTCTGAAAAAATATTTCCATCTATCCTCTTCTGCTTATCCAATTCCAAAGAGAGGCTAGAGCTCACCTCAGCTGGCAAACAGCAGAGTACACCCAGTACAGGTTGTTAATCTGTCACAGGTCTAACTCAGACAGACAACAGGCACAAGCAGCCATTCACACCTAGGGCCAATTCTGCATCACCAATTATCATTAATTATTCAGCATACATAATTTCTTCTGTGACCTCCTGAAGCAATTTTGGTAGCCTGGCCTCTCCCGGGAAGGTTCTTGTGGATAATAGCTTTCACTATTCCCATGCTCTGTTAGCACTTCCAGACTGACAGTATTATTTTTATCTTTTCCTTTTAAAACAAATAATTGCTGCTCTCTTGAGAAATGGCTCCATACTCAAAGATGTCATATTTCTTGGTATTGGTATGAAGTACCAAAAAGTATTTGCTATGTGAGGAAGTGGAATCGCCAGTGGTAAATATCTGAACTTCAAAGCTGTAGAACGTGAGTTATTTCACTGACGTCATTTGCTTGTGTTTTCTGGTCTCTGTTGTTTTGACAACTGATTATTTTCTACATTGTCTGCATTCCTTTAGAGGGCGTATTGAAGCACAGGTGCAAGTTGCTGCCTGGTAAACAAAAAAAAAACAACCAAAACAGAACAGATAATTTTGCACCTACTAATCACAGTCTATGATCAACTGATGTGTTTGACAAATATATAAAAAAAACCATACCTACAGTATTTATAATACCGCAGTAAATACGACATGATTGGATTTTCTATAAGTATTTTGTGGCCAGTAAAAGGAAAATGGACTTCTTCTTACATAGCTCTTTTTTACTCCGAGCAGTCGAAGTGCTTTACACAACTTGCCTCATTCACCCATTCACACAAGTACTTTTTTCTATGCGTGCTTTCTCTCTGACATTCACATGTATTTATACAGGGAGTGCAGAATTATTA
Organism: Pundamilia nyererei; assembly: GCF_000239375.1. Lineage (NCBI taxonomy): Eukaryota > Metazoa > Chordata > Actinopteri > Cichliformes > Cichlidae > Pundamilia > Pundamilia nyererei. Next base: position 1,918 of record NW_005191614.1, read on the forward strand.
GGCAAGTTGTATTTTTGAGGAATAATTTTATTATTGAACAACAACCATGTTCTCAATGAACCCAAA
>NW_005191615.1:0-1982 GCF_000239375.1 Pundamilia nyererei
ATGTCCACTGTGAGCGACCATCTTTGAACAGAGGCGGGGTTTACGACACCAACTCTCTGCCATCTATAATCCAGTTTTGAGATCCTTCCCAGACGCAATTCACATACACAACTCTACTTAAAGAGATCTTAGGGATGTAAAGGGAAATAAACTGACTTTCCAGCAGCACTCTACGATCTATTGAAAAGAAGGATTGTTACAACAAAGAAATAATCGACCAAACAAACATTTCTTTACTTTTTATGTTAAGTTTAGATGTTAGAATGTTATTAATTGCATCATAATGTCTGAAAGAAATGTTAAATGTCAAAGAAAGTTTCTAATGAGCTGCAGGCTGAAGTGAGACGTGTACTGTATTTACACATACTCTCTGTTTTTATTCCGTCAGACTGTCCCCTGTGAGCCGTACGGGCTCTGAACTATTGTGCAGACCAGTTTTTGTGCAGACAGACTGCTGCCCCTCAGGACACACGCACACACACATGCAAGACTGATGAAAGACGGAGACACTTTACCAAAGAATTAGACGGGGAAAAGTCTTGGGTAGTATTTGTGAGATTTTATGTGTTTATTCATATAAACTGACATTTATTCATACATGTGCACACACAAATGAATATTTAGACAGCAAAATAATTAAAAGCATGTTTGGTTTTGTTGAACATAATGCCAGTTATCACCTTTACATGCACACCAGTTTACCATCTTTTTGTTTTAGACTAAAACACACAACACAAAAACCTGCAGACAGCCTGATTATAATATAATGAACTAAATAACAGTTTATTGACATTTCCAATGCTTAATAAGTGTCTAAACATTACATCGATCAACAGATATCTCAAATATCACAATCGGGGGCCAATGGGAAGACATCAATTAAGTGAAGGTGACCAGATTACTTACTACAGCCCACAGTTTGCTAGTACAGCATTAGGTTAACTGCTAGCTGAGTTCCTGTGAGAACTCTACTCATCTCTGCTGATTTTTATTTTTATTTTTATCACCCTGCCGTCTCACTTTTCACCTTTAAGTGACATGTGAACCTCTGTGTTAGGAATACCAGTTTGACTTTATTTAAGAGCTCATAGCTCAGCGCTCGGCAGAATAAAGCTGTTTGCTTTACTATAGCCTACATTGTGTGTGTTTGTGTGTATTTTGTGCAGGTGTCCATTGTGACAGTGTGTGCGAGGAGGGTCGCTGGGGACCCAACTGCTCCTACAGCTGCACCTGCGAGAACGGGGGCTCCTGTTCTCCAGAGGACGGCACCTGTGTGTGCGCTCCAGGCTACCGGGGCACCAACTGCAGAAGAAGTAAGGGATTATTTTTCACACCCACGTTTCTGCAGTCGTGTACTGTACTCACTCGACCACAGCTGCAGTCCTGACATTTTGCTTTAAATAGAAACTACAAATAGTACTATTAACAAGACTCCTATACAATTAGTAAAAAAGGAGAAATGAATAAAATACTGCTGTCAGCGTTAATCTCGTTAAAATGACGTTAACCACATAACTGCATTAACGCGGTAAATCTCTGTTAGCACGCTAGCCCAGATCGCCCCGTGCATGGGGCTGGACAGCGCTAACGTGCTAACGAGTGAACCTTGCTAACGCGTTGACGCCGTGCAGTCCCACGCACGGGGTGCTAACTTGCTAACGGAGATTTACCGCGTTAATGCGGTTGTGCCGTTAACGTCATTTTAACGAGATTAACGGCACTAGAATAAAGTGATAGCTGCCACCTGGTGCACTGTTTCTACTGGATAATCTTTGTTATTCCAGTTTGTAACTTCTTCGCAGGTCTTTGAAATAAAGTCTGTGTAAAATTTGTTTCAGAACTAATTAGCAAATTTAATGATCGCAGCATTTGTTTTACGGAAACAGAAACAGTCCTCGTGGCTGGCCAGAGGGATGCTGTGGGTTATGTTGGCACTTCCACCTCTTCTGTAAAGATTCAGAGGAGGAGAAAACATCAGAGTT
>NW_005191616.1:0-1982 GCF_000239375.1 Pundamilia nyererei
GGTGTCCTGCTCCTCTGAGGGAGGGGACAGTCCTCAGTACAGCTGGACTCTAAATGGACGCACACTGACAGATGCTGAGCTCCTTTCTGGAAATAATGAGAGTAACATCATCACTCTGAAACAGCACGTCTCAGGACATCTGGTCTGCTCAGTCAGTAATAACGTCAGTGATGTCTTCAAAGAAGAGAGGATATCTACCTCTGGTGAGTGAGGTCTTTGTAAATAATATCTGATAATCACTCAGCAATTGATATGCTCACTTTGTATATCTTTAGCAAATTACGTGGGTTTCTTTGCTCATAGGCTTTATTTTCATTAACTGCACTTCAGTCATCAGGACACAGATATCAGAGTGTGTGCATAAAACTAATAACACTGTGTGTACTGAACCAGCAAAGAGTTCTGTGGGTAAGGAAAAAGAAACTGCCATCAGTGATGAATCATGATAGATTAGTAAGTGAAAACTAAGTAGATCCAATGAAATCAGTTTTTTCATCTTTTGTTGTCTTTTATCTTTGAAACATGCAATTTGTCATTGATTGGTGGTGGACTCTCAGCTCTGGTAATTTTCATAGCTGTGGGTGCAGTTATCATCTGCTCAGAGAAAAAGAAAAACGACAAACGCTTAAAACAAAACGGTAACAAACATCTTCTTTTTCTTTCTCCCATTACTCAGGTCGCTCCTTTTTGCATTTTTTAAGAAGATAAACAGAATAATTGAGCACTTTTAAATAGTTTTTTTTTAATTATTCTTGCTAAGAGTTTATTGATATCTGTTATGTGTCAGTTAAATATGCAAGTATTGTTAACCAACTACCTTTAACACAAAGTGTTGGAAAGCAATTTTGCCCAGCTTTGTAAAGCTTAAAGCTCCCAAAAGAATGTTAAAAGTCATGTTTTATTTATTTATTTATCTATGTAAAATGCGAATCATTTTGCATCTTTGTGGTAAAACGAACTTTTTCCATACAGTGACATTTTTTGACTATTAGCAAACAGTTTCATAGAACATGAAAAATTCTTTAATCATTCACTGACTCTATTTGCTGCTCTGCAGAGAATGGAGATGGCCAAGAAGTCTATGCTAATGTTGGTGTTGTGGCAGGTGAAGCAAAGGGAGAAAATAGCAGAGCTGGAGTTAATCAAGTCTTTAAAATGAACTTGCCAGACTGAAACAACGGGAGATAGTTTTGTGTATGCCAACGTCATAAAAAAACGCACGGTAATTTAAGCGGTCACTACTTTTACATAGACTGTATCACTCAAGAACCATAGAGGAAGGAGATGATGCCAAGATGCCTAGAGGTCTTTCAGTTAATGCGATTTCCCATCAAGGATCATACTTATTGATTTATTAATTTATCTTATTTTTACTGTATTGTACAAAATGGTTCTGTTGTTAGGGAACCTCTACATTTACTGCTATACTACTACTGTGACTGTTTTCCACAAATTTTAAAATAATTAAATTTAAAATAATTTAAATCATTACATTTTGTAAAAAATTCAGTGCAGAAAAACTTTTGGTCATTGATAAAAGATCTGAATGCCCACAGCTGACTTTTCAGTCACAGAAGAAGAGAACACTTTATATTAAAGTTTTGTGGTTGTATTTTTTTCTTTGATATCTGCACAATGCATTTTACAGTCGAAACAAAAATAATTTCCTAACTTATTTAAGTACGGTTGTGGTGGGCCGTGGTAAGCGGTGTCACTGCAGGGGAGGGAGCACCTGAACAGCATCCGCAATCACCCTTCACCAGCTTAAAGTCTGTGTTCTAACTGTTGTCGTTGCTGTTGGTGGTGATGTGTGTGGCTGACAGCTGTAGAGCTGCAGCCATGTGTTTGTGACAGCAACCGTGAGAGAGTAAAAGTGTCAATAAAGTATGCTGAAAAGCATGTTCATGTATGAATCATAGAACAGTTTAGTTCAAATTTATGTAACATTACTTCATAATGTATGTCATCTCAAGAAACATTAC
>NW_005191617.1:0-1981 GCF_000239375.1 Pundamilia nyererei
GAGACAGTCAGGGTTAGTTGTAGTAAACCTACTAGGGGGCAGGTTAGCTTCACGGCGTGTGTCGTCATAGTGACTCACTCAGGCTTCAGCTGAACTCGCTTTGTGAAACCGATAAACCAGAGTTTTCGTTAACTCAGGGTATACTTACTCAGTTTTTCCACTAAACCGGCTTCCTGAAACAGGGCCCTGAACCCCAATAAAAGACTGGATGAACATAAAACTTGAATAACACTTCAAATGTCTTAAATACCATGTTAGCCTCATAATTCAGAGATAAATTAGAACATTTAAATCTTGAATAACCACTGGGCCTGGAGCTCTAAAATGTATCGTGTATTTATCAAGGCATGAAAGTAAAAAATAAAATTTACTCTTTGATGTAACAAAGACGATTTTATGTGTTACTGAAGTATGTTTATTTAGAAATATTTTACTTTGGTACACTTTAATTTTCATTGTCAAAAAAGGTCTAATTCTAAATCTAAATACTGGAAGGTAGACTTAAACGAACATATCCAGTCAAGTTCATCAAAGGTTAATAAGAATGAAGAATATCATTTCCCAGGTTTATTGGACCAGTTCAGCTTTAAGTAGAGAGATGTGATGGCTTCATCATGCAGTTTCAGGCTTGTTTGAAAGACTAGAAAACTAACATTTAAAAAAATGTCTAAGTTTTGCAGCCAACTTCCACAAAATTATTTTTAGTGACATAAAAACTCAAACACATATTCCTCTGCTTGCTCTTGATGAGCCATGAAGATGGTACACCCAGTGGCCACAAAGGAACATGTGATGAAACCTCTTTGCTCTTCAAAAATTATTGACATACTCATCTTAATGGGACTTCAAAATGCCACAGTCTATTGTAGTCTGGAAAGTGTTTGAAACCAAAGCCACCAACATTGATCATTATCCAAAAGATTTTTCTCTGGGCCAACTTCTTTAAAAAGTCCTCTCCCCTAGAGAGTCGCACGAGGCACATAAATCACATAAATCAAATAATACTTTTTTTTTTTTTTTTTTTAAATCACCAGAACTTCAGGAGCCTTCAAAGGAACACTGAGGATTTTATTTGTAGGACTCTTTCAGGAAAATTCAGAGCAGGTGATTTTAAAGTTTAATGCACACTGTGACCAATACTAGTGAACTCTGGAGTTATACCACACAATGCAATACAGGCTCCATCGCAAACTCAGCATAAAGAAAGAAACAATAAAAACTGATGCAGCTTTAGATAAAATTTTGCAACTAAGAACATCAGTAACACACAGACTAATCGCCCTGGTAGCTGTTACACTTGGTATGATTTAGTCTAATCATCTAATGAAGCCAATCAGCCAAATAAGAAGGTAACCATCAAAGAAACATTATCTTCAACATAAGCACAATATTCAGGATATGATGCTGTTGATATGCACTATTTTGGACATGTTGCAGATTTAAACACATGAAAGTCCTAAAGATTAAGAAAGATAGGCAGCTTCTTTGTCAAAGCTTGTCAGTTGTTGCCTCTTCGATGTGACTTTTTTTTTCAAAAATACTAAGAAAGAAAGAATTTAGAAAGGCCCCAGAAAGAGAAAATCAAAGCCAACTTGTTAAGAGAATAAACAGATGAAAACATCTGTCATGTTCACAGTGCTGCAGTTTCTTTGTGATGAGTGAGATGACTGAAAGCGTTCCGTTACGCCAGATTCATTCTGTGTTATCATTACACACACACACACACACACACACACACACACACACACACACATATAAATTTGCTGCCAGAAGAGCTCAGGCACACATACACAGGACATGTATCCAAATTCCTAACCACATGGGATTGAGCTGAAATCAAAGTATAACAAGTGTATAAAATGTGGTAATATTCTTCACTCTCATTCATTGTGTGGGATTAAACATTCATGATTCGCGGATACAAGCGGCAGAAATGAGTGTTACACCCTGAAAAGGGGCTGAAAAGGGGATAAGTCAATGA
>NW_005191618.1:0-1978 GCF_000239375.1 Pundamilia nyererei
TTTTTCATCGCCACGTCCTGGTTCCTCAACACCACACCTTTAATCCGTTGTCTGGGGACCCTTACTTGATATTTGCCCCTGATCTATTGTTCTAAGACCGGTTACGACGGAACCATCCAGCTGCTAAAGCTGCACACTTCTGGACGGAGATCTTGGATGTCATTCCTGCAATCCTAAAAGTGATTAGTTACCACTGCTGTAAACAATATTTTTCTTATTCCACTATAAACAGCATTTTCATTTTACGTGTTTATGAACAAAGTGTTGTATATATGCTCGTGTGCCTCCTGACTGAAAGGAATATGCATTAAATACACCAGCAGGAGAACATTTCACTTTTACCACCAAACAGTTTATTTCCATTATGCAAGGATCAACAGTTTTCCATATTAAATATGGACCTGCACTTACAGAGTACAGAATAAAAGCAAAAACTCCTCACAAGTAGAAAAAAATGAAAATAGTTTTATAAAACTGTAAATGTAAAAATGCTGCTACGCACTGTATTTACATTTTTTAAAGTTCATGTAAATAGTTTGTAATTCATTATTCTTGAGGTATTTTATATTTACTTAGTTTAAATCATTATTTTCTTCTTATGAACACTGGATAAAGAAAGAAAAATAAACTTTTGTTGTGACCATTGTATCAGCATTGTAAGATTCAATGCTGTTTGCAGGTGTTCCCCAACTCTCTGTGAATGGGACTCATGGCTGCTGATCAGTGGTCATGAGAATTTGCATATAATGATGAAGGAACTGACCTCACAACAGGTGCTGGTTTCAGTCATTATGCAAATGTCCTGTTTATAAGATTGGGGAAACCTGCAGTCAGCTGAGACTGAAGACGTCACCTGGATGAGTTACGAAAGGTTTTTCCCACTGAAAACGTCCAGATGAACAGAATCAACCTTTGGGGAAATCTGTTGGGCAGTTTGTTCTTGGCCTTCAGACAATAATTTTGATTGTTACAGTGCCAAACAGGACAGGCCAAAGAAAAGAATCTGAAGGTTAACATTTCTAATTCTTTAAATATATTTGCTTATTATACTTGTTTTAACAGACTGAAAGAAAACAGTGTCCTTCAATTTTAATAGTTATAAAGAACACGTGATCACATGTGTGCACACTTTAATGCATTGACTGTGAGTGAGGACACAAATATGAAGCTGCTGGATTTATATTAGTAGCAAAAAATAATGTCAGCAAACATTTTACTGATATCAGCAGTATAAACATCTTTGCAACTTTACATGTAAACATAAATTTCCAGATCATGTTGACAGAAATCAAATCAGTATTTTTCTTTCTTGGCTCTTGACAAAGGCGGTCGCACATTTTCCCTCTCCCTCATCTTTGCTGCTTGAACATGGAACACACACACACTCACACTCACACACACACACATGTACACTGACACAGACCTACACCCACCCCCTCCAAACGCCTTCGAAGTTCATGTCTTCCGTGTTGTGAGATGTGCTGATTCATGTGCAGAGGTGTTTTTTTCTGTTCTCAAACTGATCTCCCTGTTGGAGCTCAGTTTGGGGGGAGTTATTTTTTCTCCTCGTCTTTCCTCATGTTTTGCATTTTGCATTGTTATAACTCTCTGACCTGTCTTCCCCATGTGATGTTTGTGTAATGTATGTATGGTCGGAGGGTCAGATGATGCTGGCAAAGGTCGGCAGCCTTAACAACAAATAAAGGGACTAATAAAGGTTATCTTATCTCCTTTTAAATGTTTTTCCTTGTGAAATTTCCTCATATAATTTTTGTGTTTTTAAGGAACTAGAGAACAAGTAGACAGGTTTGCACTTTAATGAGACGAGAACGTGATCATAGCCCAAAAAAATGATACAACACAAAATATTTTTGTAATTCACATTCATGACATTCACAAAGGAAAGCTGTTTCTTAGAGAGCAAAGCTGATCCTCTTTGAAGGTGTTATGACACATACAAAGAAAGAAAGAAAGAAAA
>NW_005191619.1:0-1974 GCF_000239375.1 Pundamilia nyererei
CTCAATTAACTTAAGCTGGGACCAAATTTAGTAAATTAGTTGGAGAAAACCTACTGAATTGAGTTGGAACAAAACTCTTTAAGTTGGATCAACACTATTAAAATATATTGGATCAAAATGCAGTAAATACGTTGATTCATCAATCTTTAATTAAGTTGGTCCAACTTGCGTGCATTAAGTTGGAGTAACAGAATGTCATAATGCTAAAATAAAGCAATTTAATCACGTGGAAATTCTTTCCATGATTTTTTTATGTTCATTTAAAGAGTTACTTTTTTGAGTGTAGGAGGATGACCATTTTTCTTGGAACACTCTGCAGCCACTTTTCTCTTTTTGACAGAGACATATTGGGGCAATGAGGGTGTCAAAGCACATCAGGTTTAAATTTCCCGGGCAAAACAAAGTAGCTCACAATTGCTATTGCGCCATCCAATGGACACAATTTGAACAGCAGTTTCTTTATTGAAAAATTGCTGCTCATTTTTATACTTTACAAAATCATCTCATGGGCCGGATTAAACCCGTTTGCGGGCCTAATCCGGCCCACGGGCCGGAACAGGCCCGCGGGCCGTACGTTTGACACCCCTGCTTTATGCAAACACTACGTTGGAGTAGGGTAATGGATAATAGGTATTGATTTGTAAAGAACTGGTGCTTATTATATAAATATAGTATAGTAAATTTATAACTAACTTAGCAGCTCATTCCCTTATTTTTTTTTATTCTTTCATTAATGATGTAAAATATAATGCAACATTTAAACTCCCAATGTATCAATTCCATGTCCTAAATATTGCCAATACAAAAAAGGCAGTAGAACTCCAAGCACAATTTTTAAAAAAAAATTTAAATTGTGCTTTTTTGTAACAGTTTGACTTCATGATTATTTTTGACTAATTATTTTTTCTAATTAATCATTTAATGATTAATGTTTTCAATATTCTTTTTTATATTATTTTATTTTTAATCATCACATTATGTAGCTGGGAAAAAGTTATAGTTTATTTAAATGAAGCCTTTGATCCAGAGAAGAAAATGATGTTAGGACCTACAGGGGATCTGGTATGTTTACTTCTATATGTTCTACCATTGTGAGGATATGCTGTTACCATAGAAACCGATATACACCCCAAATATATATGTATATTTGGGGGAGGGGGGCATTTTACGAATTTTAAGCTAATTTTAACCATGTCATTGGAAAAAAAAGTGTCAAATTTGAAGACTTCAGTTCAAAGTAACACCTTTTTTCACATTCATACACCAGTCGGGAATAAATTCTACACCTCTCCTGGAAAATTTAAAGCATACAAGCAATTTACCGGGAAAAGTCTTGGAATACACTTATTTTGATCACATTAAAACTTGATATTCACACTGGAACTTGTTAAATTATTATAATCTTCTATTGACTCTTAAAATAATTGAACAAAGTACAAAAAGTACAAAAGATCCAAAGATGCAGTAGTTGTTGTCGCTTTCTAGTAAAATCCGCTTTCTGTAGAAATATTCTTCAAACGTTATCTATCCACAAGCTGAGCTTGGAGCAGGTCAAGACAAGTCCAAGAGCAAGTGTAAAGGGATGACTGGAACCTTGTGAAGCATTCGTATACCTACAGCGGGCGCGGTTACGGTTGCTAACATGCGTGTGCACGTGATAGAACTATATGAATTGAGCCCATTGCAGTGTAATTTACAGTAAAGTTATGGTCATTTATAGTTACTGCCTTTGTCACCCTTTATGTGGGATGTCTAATAACCATGTAGGTATATCCAGAAATAAACACAGATATTAGAAAGCAGCAAGTCAATACCTGAGATGTTTGCTTGAGTGAATAACATTAGCATATGCTAATATTACATCTTCACATTTTTCTTTTCAAATGTAACAAAAACTTAGCGTTCTTGCTACTTACCATGCTGTAATACAGGTATATGCTAGCAATGGCAGCATTTCACAAATGTTTTTTTTTT
>NW_005191620.1:0-1974 GCF_000239375.1 Pundamilia nyererei
TTGAGGGGCCAGGGTTTACTTGACCTGCCAGAGGGATTCTCTTCCAAAATGGACAGAGAGCCAGACGCAGAGCTCAGCTGTCCAGGCGTTCACCACCAGCTACACTAAATCTGTTAGGAAATATGGGAAAGAGTACCCGAGCTTCTCTAAGGGCCGCAGACAAATGAGGTGGACTCATCAAAAAAGGTGAGCCTAATTCCTCCTGCAGCTTGGCCCTTAATATTTAGCCTCAGTGAAATAAAAAATTAAGCCCTCTCACTGCCTTTTTGTTTTCCCCCACCATGAAATGTATCCCTTGTAGCCCCTAGATTGAGACACCCAACATACAGGACAGCCATGCCAGTAAAACAAAATGCTCTCTGCCTCTAAGATCATTTGTCCTTGCACTCACACTGACTCGTAAAACCACTTTAACTTCAGCTGCGTTTCTGCGTCGCTCTAAGGCTGACACAATCACGCTGGCAAACACTCCCCACGTCAAGCTGTCTGTACTAATAAACAAGGCGGTCGGCCTCGTATTCCTGCGAGCCCCGTGTCCAGAGCGGCCTGATGTGTGCAGGAAATGGATATGCTTTAAAAGTGTCTGCTGGGGCAGAGGAGAGAGTGAAAAATGGAATCAGAGAGAGGTCACAGGTCACACTGCTACCAACTGAAACAACAGGGTTGGGGGTAAAACTGTACATACGAAAAGCCCGCCCACAAAACACGCATACGGGCTCTTACCATGAAGCATGCTGGTCCTCGGAGGCTGCTGGACACGCGTGCTCCACGGTCCCTGTCACAGCTTTCTCACACATCTCGTCTCTGACTCCTCGACCACCAGGACACAGACGAGCAAACAGCCTTGCGGGTAAACAAGGGTGTGTGGGGTATAGTGTAGTGGATGGTTTCACTTTGCAGGTCTCCCCCCTGGGTGGGTGGAGCCACTGCATTCAAAGTAAATGTCAATCATTTACTGTCAGACACCAGCAGAGAAGCTTTTGTCTCCTAGAGTAAATCCCTTTGATTTGTCTAAAGGAAGTCAATGATTGAAAACACGCACCGAAGGAAACCTATACTGGGCCGTCGAGTATTTAGTGTGTGTAAATACGCGAATGTGTGTGTCTGTGTGTGTTCTGTGGGATTCCTGAGCGGCCGTCAGAGCGATCAGCCTGGCTGCGCCGAGTCTGCGGGGTCAGAGGTGACCTCGGTGCTGTGATCTTGTGTTTGTTATTGCTGTGCTGCCCTTGGACGGGTTAACATAGCACACACTGCATCAGCTGGTCTGTGCACTTCCTGTCTCGCTCACACACACACACACACACACACACACACTGCTCAGCCACAAGGCCTGTGAGAGCCGTCTGAGGGTCACTTCCACATGTGTTGATGGGCCCTGAGTGAGCTAATCTAAACTGGTGAAATGTTATCCTACTACAGGGAGGACAGGAGCTCAGCTGGCCCCCACTGCTGCTCTCTTCATCCTCTAATGTGCAGGAGAACATGGAGAGATTTAGCTATGCATGTTACTGTGGTTCAGTGGAATATTTTACCTTGTCACTTTTTTTACATTTTCATTTAAGATATTTTCCAGAAAACACAGGTTTGGATCCATAGTTGCTAGTTTGAGCTAACTGGGACATGGACTGCTTCCTCTTACTCTTTCATTTTAAAATCTTAGATTTTGTTGGTTTGTTGGAACATTTTTACCTTTAATTTCTTTAATGTAACAAAACAAACCCAATATTTTAGTCACCTGTTTGCAGCAGTTCCTGGGCACATGTGGACACCAGCATCTACAGCGTGACCATTACACAGTATTTTGCATTTAACTATAAGCAACAGGTGTGTGATAATGCAGTCAATAAACACACCTCCCAAAAGCCAAATCCTTTTTAAAAGCACCGTGTGTAAATGAAAGGAATTTATCTTTTAATTAGATATCAACATCAGTTTATTTGTTTTATTGTTTATTTTTATTTGATTTTTTTTTAA
>NW_005191621.1:0-1973 GCF_000239375.1 Pundamilia nyererei
AAAAGGGAGTTTTTCCTTCCCACTGTCGCCAAAGTGCTTGCTCAAAAGGGGTCATATGATTGCTGGGTTTTTCCCTGTATCTATGACGTGCCTTGAGGCGACTTTTGTTGTGATTTGGCGCTATATAAATAAAATTGAATTGAATTGAATTGAATCTGCCTCCTAATATTGACTCTGCAAAACTTTTTTAACGGTTAAAACTCCTACATGTAGTTTCAGGAAAAATTACATGGGTCAAGGGTCAGAAAAAAACATTTGATGATATTGTTTACTCAAAGAACTTGTCGGCATTGCTAGGTAGCTACCAGCTAGCTAGAGATTTATAAAGGATTAATTAGAAAAGCAGTGCTAACTTTTGCCGGTGCACTCTCACTCAGTGGAGACTCTTTAAATAACTCAGGGATCACATGAACACTACCACAGCTCTTCTGTGTATTGTTGCAGTATTCCCTACTTAAAGGGACAGAAAAAGAATTAGAGGTCAGATGAGACAGTTATCAGTTATGCCTTTGTGAATATGGTCATGTACTCCAATGCAGTTATGCAAAACCTGCCTATTGTTAGAATCCCACAACATTCATTGCTTGCATTAGAATGGCACATACCAAATAACAATATGTACTTGTCACAAACAGGTTTTCAGGTGGCAGATGTCTACAAAGTTTTAGTGGAGGCAATTTTTGTCAAGTTATTTAACTGAATTTGGTATTAGGGCCGAGTTTTAATGCTCTTCATGTAATAAAGTCAAGTTTCTCTTTCTTAATTACGTTGATTCCTTTGAACATTTTCCCTCCTTCTCAGGGTACCTCAGTAGTACTACTACTAGTAGTAATTATACCTTTGACAACAGGTGAAAAAACGTGAAAAAGTTTCTTTAGTGTTATGACACTTTTCTCTGATATTCACAAAATCTCCAGCAGTGCTCCTGGGAGGAAGGAAAGCCCATTGAGGGTTGTATCCACCCCGTGTCTTTGTAGAGTGTCAAACCAGACAGTGGTGCAGTCACAGATCATAGATTTCTCACCGGCTTCCCACCTACATTGTCTATATTGCCAACTGCTTTTTTTTTTTTTTTTTTTTTAAATATGGTATGTATGCAGAGATTTTGAGAAATTGTTTTTCATTTTGCAGAGTGCCTGTTTGGATCTCAACAATTTATATTGTAAGGCAATCAAATCACTTTTGAACATACATTTATAATAGATGGTTTAAGTAACATAAGTACTTTCTAGTAAGTTAGAAAGAAGACATTTTTATATTTATTGTACTTTGTATTCCCTTATTCTACTGAACAAAGTAACATTACTGCCCTGGAAATTAGTGAAGGAGGGTTTTATTCCAATAGTATCTCGAGAGGGATGGTTTCACCTACGAGCTGTAATGCAACAACATTACTATACTCGTTCTTTTTTGATGGTGTATAACACATCAAGGGTGCATTTAAAGTGTATTCGGAAATCACAGGTGAACACAAGTCCAAGGCAGAAATGAAAGATATAAATGAAAGCCGTGTGTCTATCAGTCATGTCTCACTCCTGATGCCTCATCCACACTTTCTGCCACTTTAATATCTTTGCTTCTGTAAATAAATCGCAGAGCCAGCCACAGAGTTAATTTCCCTATCATTAGATGTGTGCATGCGCATGAGTGTATGTGTGTGTGTGTATGTGTGTGTGTGTATGTGTGTGCTAATTATTCCCCACTTGCATATACTGAAGCAGACTGTCAGGAAGAATGACCGGTGCATGCTGGGAGTTTTATGCAATAATAGATGGGGGATGTGACTGCACCCTTGGGCAAGTCTAAAATGACTAAAATTTCCTCTGTCTCTGGTTTGGTGTCGTAGTTCAGTTATTCTCCCTTTTGTTTCTTCATACAATGTTTTTTAAACTTGCCCTAATTAAAGAAAAACAGAAGGACTTTTAGAACCTCCCCAAGCAATTTTCTCACACCAGGATTGATTTAAAAAAATT
>NW_005191622.1:0-1973 GCF_000239375.1 Pundamilia nyererei
AGGTTTTATCTATGTCCCCGTGTTTGTCAGTCTTTTTCTGTCTTTTGTGTCAGTCTTTCATGTGTTTCTTGTCTGCGTGTTTCAGGTTATCAAGCTTGTCTTCTCGTGTCCAGTCTCTCCAGGTTTCCTGCTTTATTTCGAGGAGTCCAGTGTTTCCATCTTCAGTGTGTTTTGTTTTACTTCCCCTTGTGGCGTAATGTTCATTTGTATCAGCTGTGTCTCCACTTCCCTCGTTACCTTAGTTTGGATTATTTCATAGTTACGTTGGTTGCATGTTCCTGTTCAGTTTCATGTCCATGTCCGTTGTCATCATTTTCATAGATAGTTTTAGTTTTTCCCAGTTTAGGTTTTAGTTTTGTTTCGCCCTAATGTCATCTTGCCTGGTTTTTTGTGTCAGCCACAATAAAGGCTCACTTTTGGTTAAACTTCAGTACATTTCTCCTGTGCCTGCTTTTGAGTCCGTTCCTTAAACACACGGCCGCTCAGCTGTGTCAAATGTTAAAAACGTTGCCCCTTCAGTGGTCCTCTAGAAGTCTGGGGCCCGGTTCTCCTTCATGCTTGCTTCATCGGGTTTTTTAAATTAATTTGTGCTTCGTACACAACAACATTGGTACAATTAATGTTAAATATTATTTTATTCTCCTCAACTCTAAAACTATACTAAAATATAACGACAGCATCCATCTTGTCATAAAACAACTAAACAGCTGATACATGAACAAAATAACTCACAAGCTTTCAAATTTGAGCATTTTTATTTCCTTGAAATCAGGTTGCCCTCATGTAAATGTGTTTATTTACATTCATTCAAGGGGCTCCCAGGTGTTTTCTTCAAACAGGACACCTGACAAACAAAAAATGTCATATTTAACGATATGTTCACATTTAATAATATCCAGAGTACCTTTTAGTTAGAATCACTGCCTTGTGGTAGTTTTGCGTCAGCCAAATGGTTAAGGTGTGGTTTACATCCATGTCTGTCCACTTATGGTACAGTATACACATGTAGTCAGTTATAGCCAAACACCTTTGATTACTGAATTACGTTCACTTCATTAATGAAGTGAACGCAATTCACATTTGTCTGAACATTTGTCTGAGATTAACTCTTTGGGGTCTTTACCTCACAATATAACATACTTGACTGTTTAAGTGGTGCCACATGATTAAAACTGAACATATCTAAAGAAGATGTTCCTGAACTTTGGGTTTATTCGAACAGGACGGATGGATAACCACAGAACTTTTCCCCATATGATAACTAAAACACAAAATAAATTAAGACAGATTACTGTCCCAAACTTAAAGATAAAAGTGCATTTACTGGACTTGTTTTGTCAGTGAGGAGCAAAGTACAATTAGAAGTGCTTGTTCTGATGAGAAGTTAAACTGTAAACAGCAGCATAGTGAAAAAGGATCTGTGTCCACGAATCCTCAGCAGTGACAACACTTACATCATAGTTCAAAATCCTTAATGCACATCTTTTTCTCCACGGGGTTCAAATGCTCTTAGCTGTTTAAGTAGAGGAAAAAGTCTGACATATTTCACGGCCATTACATGTTAGACAAGACTCTGAAAACAAAAACTCTGCTTGTGCGCACAGACCCTAAATCACAACAAATAAGACAATAGTAAGACAAATTACTACAAAGTGACACCAGAGGCTGGAGAAGAGCAAGCATAAAGTGACACATTGTGTGTGCACAATTTCTCTTGTTACCACTCTTCATATACCAGTGTGACAAAGTCCTGAATGCAGCCTGCATGTTAGTCCATCAAGGTCCAGCTGAGCTTTAAATAAATCTCAGGCTCAGCCATTGAGACTAGTCGCAGGTTATTCTGAGGAAAAAAAGAGAAACAACAAGACATTTTTAAAAAGTTTGTATTTTTATAAAAAAGTTTTTACCTTGAACATAAACAACAGAAACAAAAAAAGGATTAGGGCTGTGCGATATGACGATATATATCAGAT
>NW_005191623.1:0-1971 GCF_000239375.1 Pundamilia nyererei
TTGTTATCAGCCTTTCTGAAACCGAATATTCCGAGTTGGACAGTTCGGGGTTACTCAACCCTGAGTATCGTTTTTCACTCTGAGTTTTCTAAACCGGCTTCCTGAAATAGGGCCCAGGAGAATATTGTCTCCGTTACCCTTACCCTCGTACGTGCTATTATTCCGATTTCAGCGTTTTTGCTTCACAACTAAAGCGTGCAGTTGCTGAAACTTGTGAATGACAAGAAAGCTTGAAAACTTGTTGCACTGTTCAATAAGTTTTTATGTTATGTATTTATGTTAAAAGAACTATGGGTAAAGTGAAACATGCTGAAATTAACGCCAACATTTTTCCACATTTAGCTCAAAACCTTACAAAAATGTTTTTTTCGAGTATTTTGTTTTTTTTTACATTTAGTAAATTATTTGTAACTTTTCATATTTAAAACACAATTTTAAACGTTATATGTTATATTTAAATCTAAATGGTAAATGTTAAATCTAAATGTTACAGGAAACTAAATATTTAGGCTAACATCCAAAGTTATTGTACGGATCAACGGAAATACCAAAATAAAAGCTGTACGAAAACCTCCGGTGCAAAAGTGTGCCAGTGTTCTAGTATAACTGGCGTCGCACAGTTATACTAGAACATACTAGAAGTCTACCACACATGTGGTGGAACACATGTGTGGTAGACTTGCTTTTTAGGAACTGCTACCGACAAAACGGCAAATAGACACCAAATGTGTCATCTGTGACACTTGTGAGGCATCTCAAACACACTCCGTCAATCTTGATGCTGTTGAACAACAAAATGTTTAAAAATGTCGCGAGTTTACCTGGTGATGCGCGACGCGATCGCGAAAACAGCAAACCATTAACACCCCACCGATGCTGTTCACAGGACAGCAACAGTTTAAAATTTAGATGTAAATATAATATTTAGATTTAACATTTAAAATTGTGTTTTAAATATGAAAAGTTTCAAATATTTTACTAAATGTTGTGAAAAAGGACTCGTTTTGAGCTAAATGTGGAAAAATGTTGCCGTTAATTTCAGCATGTTTCACTTTACAAACGGTGCCCCATAGGAAACCTCCCTATTTAATGTATAAATTATGATTGCCTTTTTTTTTTTCATACTATTGGTTTCAAAACCTTCAATGACTTTTCTCCTTTTTTTTTTTTTTTTAATTCTCTTTTGCTTTTGTCTTTTTATTGTATTCTCTTATCTCTTTGCAACGCTCAACTGAGGATAATTGGATGTTTGAATTACCGATGGTGCCTTGTATGTTATATTGTTGCTTATAAATAAAGTTCATTTAAAAAAGTGTGCAGTTTACTTTGTGCGCACTCAAATGGAGTCGAGGCAACTAACTCCTCCTGTGGCCAAGTGCCATAGCCTGCAGCTATTTTATTTCATAATTTTCATCATAATAATTTCATCATTTTCAATGTGTTTCTGTGAGGATTTGACTTCATTTAAAAATGTGCTTGATAGGAATAATGAAGCAGCAATAATTAATGATTTCTGTATGATGCTCTGTCTATCCAGGAGCAGCTCTAAAGACTGTGAGAAGAAGAAGAGACAGTAAGGACCAGCCTCCAACAAGTAGGAAACTCATTTTCTATACTTTACAAAGCTGCAGATGTTCATGAAGACATTGAAATGTTGAACTTTGCGTTTGTCAATCCTGTTTTATTAATGCAAACTGAGGGGGCAGTGTCCAATCACAGACTTTGAGGAGTACTGCTGAACAACCATTATCAATACAATTAATTTTTTTAAATTGTGTGGATGTCTCAGGCATCCACACTATTGAGTAGGGCTGGGCCATATTATACCGTTCACGGTAATACCGGTATAATGTTAGGCAACGATAGGAAAATGAAATATCGCGATAGAATGGGAGTAAAACGCGCATGCGCAGTGCCTTTGTTTTCATACGCACATGGCCGATTGTTGAGTGAAACAGATGAACCAGAATT
>NW_005191624.1:0-1970 GCF_000239375.1 Pundamilia nyererei
CATGGCCTAAATAAGGAACAAAATACAAAAATACATGAAACTAAGAATACTGGGCCAACATGGCCCAGGATCATGACAGTGTGATTTCGTATACGACGTTACAACACTGCGTATTATGTAAATACCTACCTGCCCTGCTGCCTCCTAACCCTAGTCCTCCTTTTTTTTTCTTCTTCTTCTTTTACTTTCCTCTTTATTTTTCAATTATAAGTTAAAAATGTGGCAGCAAAGAAAGTGTAAAAAGGCAAACTAGTGTTTTGTTCAGCTGCTGTCCCAATAAAAGAGATAATAATAAAATAATAATAATAATTCTTCAATCTTAAATATGATCAACCTATCTCTAATAATCAGCTATGTGCCACAGGCCCATTCAGTTAAGTTACGTGACAAGGCAAGCGTATCTGAGCAAGTGTGTGTCTGTCTGTGCATGTGTGTTTTTCATTTCCTGACACCATATATGGCGTGGCCCTTCAACGACATCTCAAGTCGCTCCATTTAGGGCATGACCTTTTAACAAACCAACGTGTGTAATAAGCACGTAAAAAGCAGAAATGAGCAGCCCTGCTAAACTTGTGGTTGCTAAACAGGAACTTTTGGTTTCTAAATGTGCAGCGACAATTACAGTGACAAGAAAGCTTCCTACATCTTATGTATGCACAGAGGCCAAAACCCAATATGGAGAAAACACTTTACCAACACACATAAAAGCACACATAGCCATTCCCAACACACCCTCACTATACATTTAGGCACACCAGGTCTGCCCAGCGTCCTCACCTATCACCTGATCCAACTCATCACCAGCTGGTTATCGGTTGACAGATCAGCTCCTCTCTTTATCCAAGTGCTTACAACATATGGCCGCAGGTTGGCCTGGTCCCTCACCCACTTTGCCATGGGAGACCCTACCAAGGGGCAACAGACCCTGGACAACATAGCCCCTGGGATCGCTGGGACACGGAAACCCCTCCACCATGATAAGGTAGCGATTTATGGAGGGGCTTATCGATAATATTTTCATTAATGTTGTTGACAGGAATGTTGTAATAAGAAATGACATAAGTGACCATCTACCAGATTTTGCAACATTACCGAGCTACGTCAGGATTAACAGATGTGAACCTAGTAAGAAATCAGTTAAACACAAGAAGCAATTTGCTGCCTTAGGGAAGAGCTCAACTACCAAGACTGGAGTAACATCTATGTTCAAGATGTTGAGATGGTAAAGTGTGCACACTTTACCTTAGGTAAAGTGTGCATTCTTGTATCGGAAGCACCCCAAACAGTGTGTTTGTGAGAGCAGAGGAAGCTGGAGGTTTCATTTTCATTTCTTTCTTTTCTCACTACGCCTTCAGGGCTAAATTTCTTTCACTGGCCCAGTTCCAGCTCCTGGCTTAACTGGAAACTCTAAATTGCTCACAGGAGTCAATGGTTTTCTGAGTCTGTGCGTTAGGGTCAGGGTGTGCCCCGCCTGTCACCCTACAGTAGCCGTGATAGGCTCCAGCCACCCTGACAAGGATGGATAGATGGGGCAGTTCAGGTCACAGGGTGGTGTGAGTAAATGAAAACAGAATTAGAATATAATGTGCTTAAATTTGCTTAGATGAGAGGGTCCACCTGTAGATCAGAGGAATAGGAAATGATTTGTGAATGTCTGTGTGTTTTAGTTTGGTTTAGTTATAGACCTGAGAGTGTGTGTAATTGTGTAGAGGGGGAGGAATTTATTGACACTGGGGGTAAGCCTGTCATAAAAGGAGACAGGAAGTTACAGTTGGGGGATGTTAGGACTGTATGGAACTACGGAGCCCCGTAGGGGCCATGGGAGAAAAAAAAATTAAGACGGACTTTTGCGAGATCTCGCAAAACAAACTCGGGATCTCACAAAAGTTTTAGCCGCATTCTTATGAGGCTGCCAACCCGAAGCCGACCGGGAGGTTGAGGCACGATGTGCCGGGAGAGCGGTGTTCCTC
>NW_005191625.1:0-1970 GCF_000239375.1 Pundamilia nyererei
AACAACTTAAACCTGGATTGAAAGACCTGTATCAGCAACAATGTAGCAAAACAGCAAGGTGTGTGTGTGTGTGTGTGTGTGTGTGTGTGTGTGTGTGTTACAGTCACTACCTCTCCAGCATGTAATGCAGGAGCCTTCTATCTGCTATCACAAAGGCACAATAGTTTAGTAGGATCCTTCCTCTGAACGTGCAAACTTTCCAAGGTTACATCTCGCCAGCAGCTGAGATCTTTACTGAAGCAACACACTACTCATTTGTCACTTACCATATAATTCAACATGGCAACTCGATGGGGACTCTGTGGAGCTGGAAAGATCAGCCATGACTTCAGTGTGGCCATTAAGACTCTGCCTCCTGGAGATCATCAGGTACGCAATATAAACAAGCTCAGTGCAGCTGCGCTGTCACACAGGATATGTCCTTTCAACTAAATAGATCTGCAAGGTGTGTGTGCATTTTTTTTCTTGTTATGCACAGATTGCAGTCATTGCATCAAGGAGTATTGATCGTGCCAAAGATTTTGCCCCGAAGGAAGGTATTCCTAAGGCTAAGGTATGAGGAGCTGGCCAATGACCCAGAAATTGGTAAATTGGGAATAATCTGACTGCACAAATGGAGATAAAGGTGTGACGGTTTTATTGTTTGGAAAAAAAAAACTTGTGTTCCCACAGACATTGTATATCTGGGAATGCTGCATACAGAACACTGGAGAGTTGGCATGCTGTTCCTCAAGGCTGGGAAAAATGTGCTGTGTGAAAAACCCTTTGCTATGAACTCCAGAGAGGTGAAAGACCTCGTTGCCACAGCCAAGAAAAACCATGTCTTCCTGATGGAGGTAAGGCTAAAGGGATGCAGTGGTCTCTGTACAGCTTTGCTCTGGTGTCACTTGCTAATAGTAGGGGTAATTGAAGGTGCTGTTTTGAAGCTACCACAACAAAAGAAAATATTTGTTTCAGGATGAAAAATAAAAGTAATCATTTTAAATGTTATGTAGCAAAAATGTAACATTTCAGGATACAGTTGGACTTGTGTCAGTATATACTGATGTACAAATGGTTAAAAATTAGATAAAGCAGCTTATTTTAGCACAATAAAAACACTATAAATGGAAAGGAATGGCTTCCTTAGTTCTGTAAAAAAGTTGAAAATGTATCTACTGTGAGCTAGTTCAGGATATTATATTTTCTTTATGTTATATCTTGTAGGCATTTCAGTGCAATACTCCAGTGCAAAACCATTTATGAAATAGCAAATTGTTCTGAAGGGTATAAAATGTCTAAAACAGATTATAAAAAGGATGAACAAAACAAAAGATACAAGGTGTAAATTAATACACTTTAATGGAGCTAATAATTGTGTTTTGTTATCTTAAGACAGATTGAGGATAGCTGTATCCAGTCTATGCAAAGCAAGCAGTTTGCTGACTGTAGCTTCATAATTAGGCATCCTAACAGACAGACCACTGCTCATGATGTTCTCATCTAACTCAAAGGAAAATAGCAGACAATCATATTTTTCAATATCTTAAACATTTCCTATAAGGTGAAAAAATACAGGTATTAAATATAAATAAATATAATATTACTATTTAATCTCTGCTTAATGTGGCACAAAAAGAAATGAGTTTACATTTACTCTCCACTGCAGATTAGTTTAATATTACTGCCACGACAATACAAATTTGATGCTCACAAGACTCATATAAGAAGCAAAACTAGCAAAAATGATGGTTCATGGTACTTCATGGTGAAACTTGAGGTTCAAATGTTTAGTTCTGTAGCGAGACTGGATCATCTGCCCTTTTCCTCATAGGCCATCTGGTCCCGCTGTTTCCATGTGTATGCTGAGGTGCGCAGGCTGCTGGCAGAGGAGGCGGTTGGGGATGTGAAGCTGGTAAAAGCCTACTTTGGCTCCCCTCAGCTCGACATTCCCCGATCAGTGCAGAAGGAGCTGGGTGGAGGAGCTCTGC
>NW_005191626.1:0-1970 GCF_000239375.1 Pundamilia nyererei
TACACACTTTCTCACAGTTTCCTCTGTGAGCAACACAAGGTAGTGAATAACACCCCTGGTAGATGCACAGACACAGAAAGTGGCATTTAAAAGGTTAAATCGTCACGCAACCTCGAATGTTGCTGTCATCTTTCTGCTCCTGTAAAAGGAAACACACATAGATTCATCTGCACCTTTGTCAGGTGGGGTTAACTTCGCACAGTCGTGTTACATCAGTAAAGTCTTGACAGCTTTTGTCAGCTTTTACCAGTCAGTCAGTTTTTTTTTCTTTCACTCATTCATTCATTCATACATTCATTCTTTCTTTCTTTGCTGATAGTGGAATCCATCGTCGCATTTAGTTTCCACTCTCAGCAAAATGACGTCATTTCAAAAAGAAAAAGAACTTTAGTTCGGATTACATCGCTGAATCCTTTTTGGACAGGAACTTACTTTCTAATTGTCCCAAATAAGTGGCTTTCTCCTGAGCCCATTTTAATGTGGAGAAACTCACTTGTAACAAATTCCTCGACGACGTGTCGTACAGCGCTTTCTGTTCTAATCGTGCAGATCTGCTCAAACGAGATTATTGAACAAAACTTTCAGTGCACTGTGAAAGTATCAAAATAAAAAGGCCTTGTTAAGTCATGACACAAGCTCCTCATCTCAGGAGGGTAAATCATACCATTAGCATGGTTCATCATACCATCATACTAATTGGCAGGCTCAACTTCACAACAAAAGAAAAATCATCAGCTAGATTCACTCCAAACCAACCATCAGCTGCACAACACACAACGTAACCCTAATGTCCTATTAGCTATGAGTTTAATCCCCAGGTCTGTGCTCTTCACTCATTTAGGCCACAGATCTATTTTATTCAGTTTTCCTTTTTCCCTTCATCATAAAACATGAGACATGTTGTCATGAATTTCACAAAAGAAGTTTGTTCTGACGTATTCAGAGTTGTGTATCTAGGTACAGGATTCACTCGCACATCAAAACAGGAAACTCAGTGTTTTAGAGTCTCCACTCAACACACAACAACTCCAACACATCCCATTCACTCGTGCTGAAATTCAATCACCTTTCATTAATCTAAAAACGATCAACTAATTTGCATATCAGCTATTAACCCACTAAGTTGACAGGACAACAGAAAAGCATGTTCAAAATGTTATCACAAAAATAGAATTTCCCTCATACAGTAAATTACTTGCTGCATCAATCAAGCAGGAAGCTTCTCCCAATTTACTATATTAACAACTAAATTTATTATCTGATCACTGGTTGGTCAAACCAGAATCTTTTTTTTTCCCCCACAAAAGTTAAACTGTTGTCCTGCAACCTAGAGAGTCAATTTTTTGCATTGTATAACTTCAGTATTTGATAACAAGTGTCTGCTAAATTGACACTATTTTAACACTGATGAAAGATAACAAGCTAATTTTCATTGCATTTGTGTTTGTGTTATTAGGCAGGTTTAATCAATGTCTGAGGAGCTGCATATCCAACAGAGCATGTTCTTAAAGCTGCCTTTCCTACACACTTCTCTGCTATTATTTAATCATTTCTTAACTAATGTGCTGTGAGTCCACTGGTATTGGCATCACACTAAGTGACTTGGACAAGATGATAAACAGACTCACATGCTTAAGATGTTGTCTAATCTTCATGAGTCCTCTTGTGTTTGTGTTAGTAGGGTTAATGCATGTTCTGCTTGTGTGTGTGTTCTTGTATATGTTTCTATTTTTGCAGTGTTTCAGACTCCTTCACAATTTTCCAACTTAAGCAGTCAGTTTTGTTTTTCCCCAGGTTTGCTAACCCAAATTTTGATTTCCCATATTTAACACCAGCACTCCTCTGTGTTCTATTTACTCACTCTGTGTCCTCTCACTCTGTTGTCCTCTCCCACTTCAACAGTCCACAGCCGGCAGTTCTCCTTCAGCTTTGTCCTGTGTTCCACTGTCTCTTCTTGCCATTTTACTCCA
>NW_005191627.1:0-1968 GCF_000239375.1 Pundamilia nyererei
CTTCTGTTGTGATGAAGGACAGCTGTCAGTCATCCAGTGTTCAACTCTCAGGACTATAAACTCTCCCAGAGCACTGGAGCATGGTGCTGCTGATGCAAAGTGCCTCTCTATGGAAATCATCTGACTCTAACAGGGACTTGCTTCAATCAGCTCGCATGTTAAAGAATGATTTTCAAAATTAAATCCTCTGTCTGGACTCTTGGGGTAACTCTCGACTCTGCATACATTTAGGATTCTAATGCAAACCTCCAGTTTTCTGTCTTGTTATTCATTTCTATTCATTTATTTCTTCATTGTAATTCATTGCACACTTTTGTAAGCATTATGAGCAAGCACCAGCTTGTCTTGAAAGGTGCTACATAAATAAAATTTCACTTACTTTTGTCGTGTTGTTGAATGATGGATCAGCTAGTTTGTCACAATACTCCAAGTGTAACATGTTATATAGATAGTCTGAAATGAGTAAGCAATATAGAAAAATTACAATAAAGGTTGTGTCATTTTACCAAAGAATGCTTCATATCAGCTGCCAGAATTACACAGGGAATACACTGAATGTTTGAAGTAAGTTTTTACCCTTTAAAATGATAAAAATAATATGTTATATTTGCTTCAGTTGTTGGCTGTTGGGTGAGATTAAAAAACATCCAAACTTTATTGTGTTGTTTTTCCTGATATATGAAGGAGGCTGACAGACATTTTTGTCTAAATTTGTGTTTGAAATTTTTACCTACTTGCTGTTGATAAACCAGTTCCTTCAATGATTTTTCTTTGTATGATCTTCACAGCAAGTTGTGGATGAACTAAATTTTACATGAATAAAAATTATTCTGCATCATCTTCCTTGGTTTCAGATTAGGGTTAATTGTATAGTAAATATCTCTGTTTATGCAGAAAATTGTTTTAGTGAGTTGTGTTTGTAAACGAATTTTGGCCAATAAGGGCTTCCCCTCAGACTGGAGTCTGTCCTGGATCGTTGACGGCCGCAGATGCAGCAGCATTGATTGTGAAGTGAGCAGGAGCCCCGGGGTGCAGCAGACAGTCATGAGCTGATTCACTGGGGACATGACGTTGTGTTGTTGTTGTTGTTGTTGTTTAAACTTTGCTACAGCTCTCAGTCTGCAGTCTTTTTCAATCTCAGTCTCTTTATTCTTCATCTGTTTGTTGCCTGTTTTATGAACTTGTCTCAAGATTTTACAACAATACAGATTTTTCAACAGAACATGTCCTGTTATTTCTGCTGTTTGTTATATATGTATATAAATACATTAACATGGATTTCAAAATAAAAAAAAACATTTAACACATTTTATTAAATAACAGTTTTGATCTGGTTACAAACATACTGATTCATTGAAATAAATAAACTAGTTTAAAAAAAACAGGCTAATTAGATTTACTATGTTAACACACAGTAAATCGTGTTTGTTTGTAAATAACTTGTATTCCTACGTATTATCTTGATAACAATGATAATGTTTGTAAATGAAAATATTATATTTATTAATCATTAATTTTCTCCCTTCATTTTTCACAGCTTATTAAAACTGATTATTTCAACATTTTAATGAATGAAGCAAATATTTTGTGTTGTCAAAAAGGTCGTACCAGTATTGAGATACAATTAATAAACAGCATCAAAGTTAACAATGAAGTAATGTTGCAATTTGTATATTTTCAGACTGAATACAAACTATTTTCTGACTTTAATGAATATTTTTGATATCAGTATTAGCATTATTGCTATTTGATTGGGAATCAGCCATCTGAAAAGTGTTTGTTTTTACAAGACTTTAAATATTTTTGACTTTATCAAAAATAAAAAAGCACTAATATTTTGTGGAATACACCAGGCACAAATATACGCACACGCAGGTATGTACTGCCAATTTCCACATTTATTTATTTGTTTGTTTTGACAGCTGACTCAGTCGCACAGCCTGACAGCTCACGAGCCCAGCTGATCTT
>NW_005191628.1:0-1967 GCF_000239375.1 Pundamilia nyererei
ATTTCATCCACATATATATTTGTGTCATCCAGTAGTTCAGCTGTAGCCTTAGAATCAGGGTCTTGGTTAACGGGTGCACGTGACAGTGCATCTGCTGTGAGGAGTGCTTTGCCTGGAGTGTGTGAGATGGTGTAACTGTACCTCACGAGCCTTAGGCGGAACCGTTGGATTCTGGGTGGAAGCTCGGTTAGAGCTTGCTGTCCTAGCAGGCTGACGAGTGGCTTATGGTCAGTCTCTAAGGAAAAGTGTCTCCCGATGAGAAAATCTTTGAATCTTTCACAACCCCATGTTAGTTCAAGCGCTTCCTTCTCCACCTGTGCATACCTGTGTTCTGTTTCCGTTAAAGAACGAGACGCATATGCAACAGGTCTCCATTGCTCTCCCTCTTTTTGAAATAGGACTGCTCCCAGTCCATAGCAGGAAGCATCTGCAGACAGTTTTAACTCTTTATTTGGGTCATAGAGTGCAAGAATGGGAGTTGACGTCAGATCGCCTTTTAGCTGATTGAACGCTTTTTGCTGTGCGCAGCTCCAAACCCACTGATTTTTCTTCGAGAGCAGGTCTCTTAGGGGTTTGTCTTTTTCGGCTAGTCCTGGGAAGAATTTGCCTAATTGGTTAACCATCCCGAGAAAGCTGCGCACTTCACTGACGTTTGATGGCTCTTTCATTGCTGTGATCGCTCTAATTTTGTCTGAGTCTGGCTGTACTCCCTCCGCAGACAAAACGTGTCCGAGGAACTTCACTTCCTGTTTGCTCAGGTCACATTTCTCCAGGTTTAGTGTGACACCGGCCTCTTGTAGTTTATTGAGCACTGTGTGCAGTCTGGCATTGTGCTCCTGCTGATCCTGTCCCCAAATGAGGATGTCATCCATGTGACAAAACACACCTGGCAGCCCATTAAGGATCACTGACATTCTACGCTGAAAATGTTCTGGGGCTGACGCTATTCCAAAGGGAAGTCTGTTAAAGTGGAAGCCCCCAAAGGGTGTAATGAACGTTGTGTAGTGTGCTGACTCTGGTGACAATGGAACCTGCCAGAAGCCTCTGTTTGCGTCTAACTTACCGAAGACTTTTGCTCCCGCCAGGGATCCAAGTGTCTGTTCAACCGAAGGCAGGATGTACTTTTCTCTGCACACTGCTTCATTGAGGTGAGTGAGGTCAACACAAATACGCACAGAGTTGTTTTTTTTGGCACTGGGACCATACCTGCACACCATTCTGTTGGTTCTTCAACTCTGCTGATTACTCCCATGGACTCCATTCTTTCCAGTTCCCGTTTCACCTTTCTTAACAAAGGGATGGGGACCCGTCTTGGTGTGGCCAGGGAAAAAGGCACAGCATTGGGTTTCAACTTAATCGTTTAAGGTTGTTGCATTAAACCTAATCCCTGACACAGCTTTGGGTAGTTCTCATTCAACACATTCATGTCAATACTGTCAGCTCTACACACAAGGGTCAGCTTGACACTTGCTGGCCTGCTTAACAGTGCTATGTGCAAATCTTTGACAATGTACACATTTTCCTGTATTCCCTGTTCACCTTTGCAGATTGTTTCTCTGCTCATACCCAACACATCAAGTGGAGTACCACCTGGACCAAACAATGGTCTATCTGGTTTACATAACTCTGTCTGATTTTGGTTTATGCAGTAATACATCTGGGCTGGGATAACAGAGACGTCAGCTCCTGTGTCTATCTTAAATCTAACTTTGTAGTTTCTGATAGTAAGGTCTGCATACCTAGGATCTGAACCTGCGTCTACAGAACCAAGAAACATGGGTGTATCATCACTTTTCTCTGTTTCTATCACATGCACAGATTTAACAGATTTACACACTTTACTGAAGTGTCCTCTTTTACCACATGAGTGACATGTTGCATCTTTTGCTGGACATTGTCCTTTACCATGCGTAGGGGTTTTCCCACACCTGTAGCATGATCTCCCATTTGGTGTTTTGTCCTTTGTT
>NW_005191629.1:0-1966 GCF_000239375.1 Pundamilia nyererei
AGCAATTTGCCATTTCTGTGGAAAATTTTGGTCTAAAACCAAACTGCATTGGATGAAGCAGCTGATTAGTCTCTAAGTAATCAATTAACTGTGCTGCCACAGCCTTCTCAAGCACATTCGAAAGAACAGGGAGTATGGAAACTGGACGATAATTACATATCAAGTCACGCTCGCCTCCTTTAAAGACTGGAGTAACTACAGCCCTTTTCCAGTCAGTTGGGAATGTCCTATTTCTTATTGATAAATTTATAAGATGTGTTAATGGTTTTGTCAAGAAATCTCTATATTTTTTAATAAAACAAGTATCCAAGCAATAAATATCCTTTGCCCTAGAATCTGATAATTTCTTAATAACCTCTGTGACCTCTGCTTCATTAACCTCTTCAATAAAAAACGAGTCTGTTGAATCGATAGGTCTGTTGTTAATAGTGACCACTGGAGAGCTGAAATTTTGCTTTAATTCTTCTACAGATTGTATAAAATATTTGTTAAATTCATATGCCATGGAACCCTTGTCTATAATAATTGTGCCATTTATATTGACTTGCTCAATGTCCTTCCTGCTAGATGATCTGTTAATTAAATCGTTTAAATGCTTCCAAGGGGAGACATTATGACCTTTAGCTTTTTCTATAATATGAGTGTAATATAAAGCCTTAGCTTTACGCAATTCCAT
The DNA here is from genome assembly GCF_000239375.1 of Pundamilia nyererei. Taxonomy (NCBI): domain Eukaryota; kingdom Metazoa; phylum Chordata; class Actinopteri; order Cichliformes; family Cichlidae; genus Pundamilia; species Pundamilia nyererei. Next base: position 677 of record NW_005191629.1, read on the forward strand.
GACTACTTTATTTCTTAGGCCTTTATAGATCATATAATCCGCATTACCTTTAGTAGTTAAGGCTGTTTTTAACGCCAAATCTCGTCTTTTCATAAGTTTATGTATTTCACTATTTAACCATGGTAGATTTAGCTTCCTTTGCTTAAATTTGATACTTTTGGTATATTTAGATATTACTTCAGTTAAGGAGCTAGTCATGGAATTGCAACACAACTCCAAATCATCTGATTTTATAAGATGATCCCAGTTGCAATTCGCAAGCTCCTGTTCAAACTTTACAATTTCGGACTTGGGAATTAATGTCTTTACATGGTCAGGGCTGTTTGTACTATAATACTGCAATCGTTTTTTAGTAAATTTCCTAACAGTTAAAATCATATTATGATCAGACAGACCAGTTAATAAGTTATATGTTTTTGTTATCCGATCTATTTTATTAGTGAATACCATATCAATTTGAGTTCTACTATTTTTGGTGACTCTTGTGGGTCCTTTAATTATTTGCTTAAATTGAAATTTTGACAAAATAATTTTTAATTTTTGGTTGTTAGTTTTATCCAGCCAGTTGATGTTAAAGTCACCATAAAATATTGTTTCTCTACAACAATTCAATTCTTTTACTGCATCTTGTAACTGATCATAAAATGAGACACTATGTGATGGTGGGTTATATAGGACAACAATATTAAAACACATTTGGGGGGAAAGAATTACCTGTAAAGCTAAACATTCAAGAGGAGTATTCATTTGTATTTCACTACATTTGTACTTCTCTTTAATGAAAATCAGAACCCCCCTCCCCACCTCTACCATACAGCCTATCCTTTCTAAAACAACTGTAGCCGGGAATGTCAATCATGTTTGCTGGAATATTCACATGAAGCCAAGTTTCAGTTAAACAAAGATAATCCAAGTTTGAGTCACAAAGAAGAGTATAAATCTGATCTATTTTTGGAATAACACTCCGAATATTTAAGTAGCCGCCAAGAATACCTTTGGGTTTAGATTTCAAGTCCCATAACACTTTGGCATGATTAACAGTTTGAAAGAATAGGTACTGTTTTTGTTTCTGAGCTGCACCTCGCTCAGTTTTCTCTCTATATATATGGAGCGACTGCCTCTTCTCTCTCCCTCCCTCTCCTGCTGCTACTTCAATCCTGAAACTGATCAATGATCAGCTGATCGGCTTTTCTGTTGCGAGTCCGTCTCTCTTGTTTGTTTATCTCCCACTTCGTGCCAGAAAGAGGAAACCAGCGGCTGAACAACAGGGCATGAACAGGGAAAAGGGGG
>NW_005191630.1:0-1964 GCF_000239375.1 Pundamilia nyererei
CAGAAATGCATACACTATTATATATTGTACATATATTTATTAGTTTCAGATGTAGCCATTCTTGTATTTGCTGGTTTGTGTTGTTGTGTTTGCACATTTCTGTTGCTTGTGGGGCTCGCACACAAGAATTTCATCACATGTGCTGTACCAGTGTACCTGCACATGTGATGTGACAATAAAAGTGATTTGATTTGATTTGATTTGATTTGAAGATTGAATCAAAGATACTTACTGCTGTTGGATGTGTTGCTGTATGTAATGTGGCCGCACAAACTGCGGGGCTGGCTTGACAGTTAGTTTCATCTGGCCCATGTTGTTAGATGGAGAGGGGCCAGAGCCATAACCATTAGGAGGCACTTGCTGAGGTATTGGCCGCTGGGGTACCACACTGTGTACATTGGTGTTGCCAGAAGTGTGTCCATTAGTATGACCAGTGTTGTGCCCGTTGGTGGGTCCGTTCCCAGGCCGCGGTGGAAAGGAGTGTGTGGGTACAGTCTTCTGTTCGCATGCCTTCCCCTCTGAGCCAGGTTTGCAGACACAGTGCTGAGGCCTGAGGCACATTCCTCCATTATGGCACTGAGGGATGCAGTTGGCTAGGACACCACATGAAGTCCAGGGTACAGAGAAAGAGGAAAACAGAAAGACAGATTGAGAATAAGTGATGATAGAAAGATGTCACCCATACAAAAAAGGAACATCAAAGCATATGGATATAACAGACTTGGATTTTCTTCATTTTAAATGTACTTCTATTGTTCAGAGATTCTGTAAAGCATTTAAACGTCTCTGCTCAGTGTTAGTATAGACAGCGGTTACACATGGCAAACGGTTCAGTTAGAGCTGCCTTTTGTCTTAATTATATATTCTCAGAGTTTTTACAGCAATTTATGAATCCAGTTAGAAAAAATAATTCCAGAACCAATGTATTTATTATGCACGCAGCTGCTATAGGAGACCCAAAACATCACCCCTACAGCAGGACTGGTGAACAGGTCATTACATATCTATTCTGACAACGCATTGAGGGGCACAGTTTGACACAATAGTCCAGGAGTGTACGCTGAAATGTTTTTGTTCCTCTCTTTTAGTCTCTTTATAATTAAGCAAATGTATCCTTGCTTGCTTGCTTGCAAATGTATCCCCCCAAATTATTTTTATTTGACCCATTATTTCTTTACTTAGCCTATGCTTTGCCTTAAGATGGACTCTCAGTTCATAAACTGTCTGAAACAAGTCATCTTATGACTCTTACCCTGTCATGAAGCATGGGCCTGAGAAACACAGGACAGTTAACTCAAAATGCACCTTTTAATAAAGTTGTGGAAACAGTCCAAGAAGTACAAAACCCACAAGGCAAAGGAACCCAGGCTTTACCGGGAACTCGTACGCGCAGATGCTGAGACAAACACTGAGGAGAAAACACCTCTATACACTCAGGCAGGTATGGGAAGTGGAAGGGAACACAGCTGGGTAACAAAACACGGGTGATAATAATAAGACAAAGAAAAAAAATGTGAGAAACAGCATTTGGCCTAAACTGTTGCTAACAGGGATTATTTTGACTACATAAATGTCCTGCACATATAATGTGCTTTTCAGTATCACAAGTGAAATACACATCACATGCACATTTGGTTTGTATTAGCAATTTTCTGTGATACCAACGAATTTGACCCATGAACATGCTTAAAAAGTAATTTGAAACAAATTAATTTAAAAGTGGATTTTTTTTGTATTTCCTCTTTCTAACTGAGAAACCATTATTCCAAAAACAAGGTACTAGGGGTGCAACGATACTTGTATCGATATTGAACCGTTCGATACAGTGCTTTCGGTTCGGTACGCATATGTATCGAACAATAAAACATTTGTAATTTATTTTATCAACTTTCCTTCTGACGATGCTGTCTGTGTTGAGCGCTCAGTGAATCTGCGTTCGATTACTCCGCCTAGGCTGCACTGTC
>NW_005191631.1:0-1964 GCF_000239375.1 Pundamilia nyererei
CTATGTGTGAACACATGGCTACATGTTTAGGACTACTTTGTTTTCCCCAATTACTCACCGAATCAGATGGTTTACAAATGAAAAGGTAGAAATTTGACCCATCAATGAGCTGATAATAAAAGGAAAAGAGTAGCCTCCCACATCAAAAGATTATTCTAGCAACTTCAAATCTGAGACAGAAAATTAAAAAGGAGTTGAGTGGGAAGTAAAAAGGGCTTGAGCTCAGTTATTTTCTTCTCAAATTAATGTGTGGATTATGTTGAATATTAATTTTCTTGTTCTATCCAACCAACAGGCAAAACTCTGAAACTCTGAAACAACATTTTAAAAAAGAACTATCATAAATTAAAACTTTTGAGACTTTAAGAGTGTCTTCTGTTTATGGTGTATGGCTTTATTTTAACTTCAGTGTGCATCATTTGCCTTTTCAGTGCTTTTTCCTCATTCATCTGCCAAGCTTGGAAAGGTTATTTGCATTTACTGTAAACCATGACTATCAAGAACATCCTTAAACAACTGGTTTGGGTTCAAATGCGCTGTATACAAGTACGAAGTTGGAAATTCCAACCTCCTGGTTTGGCCTGCATGGAGTACTTGACGAAGGTACTTTCATCTGCTCCCTCAAGGGGGGGACTACAGCAAATTCAGCACATATTCAGCTCAAAAAGAACTTAAGCACTGGACCGTTTTATGTGTCCTAACCCATTTTAAATTTTATGTGTATGTAATTACTAGCACACACACACACACACACACACACACACACACACACACACACATATATAAACTTAAAAATCGCCACTAAAGAAAACCTCAAAAACTGACAACATTGTAAAACCAGAACGTGAAGCCTCATAGTAAATCTAAACACCCCCTTACATACAATAACTGATCACCCATAACCATAATCATTCATCTTTACACCTAATTTGGTGTAAGCTTCTTTTTTAGGCACAAATGCTGTATGTATGTGCCCTAGATTTCCTTGGTACTAGACAAAGAACAGGTAATAAGGAAGAAAACACCCAAACGACGCTTCAGCACATTCGTTGTCATCTATTTTCGCAGCATAAGGCGGCACTCAAGTTCGTTTAAGTGTTTAAAACGCTGATTTTACCACAGCAACACTTTAATTATTTAGTTAAACCAATAACTTTTAAACCATTAGCGCGTAGCGTTAGCAGCGTTGGTGTAAACGTTGGAGTCCTGCTAATTTCAGATCTTCGGATTTTGTAATCTTGTTGCTAATGCGAACTAAACCGAAACAAAATACTCACCGAAAATGAGGAGTGGCGTTAATCCCACAAACCATGACTGGACACGACAGATTTGCACCATGTTTCTGTTGTTTCCCTCGGGATGGCTCAGCACTTGTCTGCGCGAAATCACAGAAGCACAACAACAAACAGGGCGCAGGGAGTTAGCTAATGTTAGCAGTCGCTGGGCTAGCTCGGCTAATGTTAGCGTCACAACAACGGCAAGAAAACAGACGAAAGTCTCGCGAGCTTATCTGGAGCAATGACAAAGCGCTTCTCTTGAAAACAAAACCCTCAACGGCTTCTGGCTACGTAATTCCAACTTGCTTCTTTACCTGCTAGCTCTGCGGTTAACTGCACTCGCCTTCAACACTTAACAAAAACACTGGCACGATCATGTGACACGAGTGTTCAGAAACACCCAGAAAGTCACGTGTTTTCTAATGCAGCCCCACACAACCTGTTTATTTCTCGAACAGAAGACTTAGGGGTCGATACATGTTTTTCACATCTGTGTAACAGATAGCTCTTGGTTTAAGGTAACGTAACTATAATAAAATATACATTTAAAGCAACCATTCCGTGTTTAAAATTCTACTTTGGTGCAGAAGGAGAACATCATCACCCTGAAGCATTTAAAAAAAATAGACAAGTTCGTTTATTTATACACAGTGCTGTGAAAAACTATTTGCCCCTTTCCTGATTCCT
>NW_005191632.1:0-1964 GCF_000239375.1 Pundamilia nyererei
TCTACACTGATATTTTATTTAAAAAATGATGAGTAAAAGTCATCAGCAATCTTTATCAATCATTTTTGTAACTCGGTCCTCAAATCATGCTTTAATCGGAGTGTCTGTCCTTTACACATAAAAAAATAAATTTTAATTCAGGCTATTGAGTCAGTCTAATTTGGCACAATAGGAAACATTTGAAGGCCAGTTTGTGTTTATTCAGTGTGTTAATTTTCACATTTCACAGTCACGTTGAGGTTACACACAGTTGAGATCATCCAACCCGCTGCTCCACCAACACTTCCAAACAATGCAGTGGCAACCAATGACAGACCTGCTGCACCTGCAGTGAAATCACATTAGACACTATTAGCTGTTTGTTATACTTGTGCAACATGAGAAAAGCTTTTATTCTTCATTGTCACACCCTGATTTACATACACTATTTTACACATGAACCTTTATTTATACAGATGTATGCACAAATAGTGTTTCATATCTTTTATAAACTTCAACAGCCAAAGTGGACTAAAATATTACTCTCAGGTACTATTAGGAAAATATAATAAAATATGTCTATTGTTTGTTTTGTTTGACACGCACTTAGAGGGAGCTAGTGAGAAAGAGAGAGAGAGATAATATATAATAAATTATTCAGTTTACCCCAGGACTGCAAGATTGCTACGAGACCTCCTGCTACAACTCCACCTCCACTAGCGATTGCTAAGTATGACATCAGTTTGGCAGCGATGGAGCCTGCTGCTATTCCAGTTGAAGTGAACCCCAGTAAAGCCAGAATGGCAGGAGTCAGAATCACAGTTCCACCAGCTCCTAGATAAAAAAGTTTAGATTAAAGATTTTCATATCAAAATTACGCTGTGGTTAATGTGGTTAATGTGATGGCATACCTGCAATCGTAACGATTGCCTTACCTGTCAATGAAATACAAGAAGATATCAAGAAAAATTTGCAATAAGCAAATAATAACAATTCATAAACACTGTATAATGGAATAAAACTATTACTAAAGATATAGACTCACATGTCTCTTCCCAGTCCATGTCTATGCTTTCAAAGATACCTTAGATGACACAGAGAGCTCAACTGCAGATACTAAAATATGTTTCAACCTGATGCAGATTTTTTACTTTTTCCAAGCATGGCCACTCCCATTTCTTAGAAAACAACACACCCTGACAGCAAATATGAACAGAGGAGGAGCAGCATAAGGATATTGTTTTTTAAAAATAGCATGAACACTATTATCTGTATATATACAGTGGCTTGCAAAAGTATTCAGCTCCCTTGAACTTTTCCACATTTTGTCACATTACATCCACAAACATGAATCAGTTTTACTGGAATTCCACGTGAAAGACCAACACAAAGTGGTGTGTATAGATAGATAGATAGATAGATAGATAGATAGATAGATAGATAGATAGATATACACACATATGTCTTGCATGTCCATGCTTTCAAAGATAACAATCAAGAGCTCAGCTGCACATATATAAAGACATACCTGATGTATGTCTTTTGCTTTTTATCCAAGAACTGCCACTCCCGTTTCTAAAGGAACAATACAAACCAGATAAAGGAGGAGCAGCACAGGGATGTAGTTTTTAAAGAAATAAAATAAATATGGTTATCAAGTATGGTTCATAGCTGTGGAAGCACAAACGTCTTTGCCACATAAAAAAACAAAAACATATCCCTTTACAATGTTCCACATGAAGTCATTTGCGGTGAGGATCAAGCATCTCAGAGATGTTAAAAAAAAGGCTTAGTTTTAGATAGTTTTAAAACATGAGAAGTTGAAATGTGCTCCTATCATTTCTCCTTCATTGGATTTTCAACATTTTGCTTCTCATGCTCCAAGTATCCTTGTAGTTCATCACTACAGATTAGGTGAAAATGATTAGGATTAAATGCAGTATAATAACACTTTCATGAAACTGTGTCCTGCCATGATCTCCAGT
>NW_005191633.1:0-1963 GCF_000239375.1 Pundamilia nyererei
AAATAACAAATTTGATCCTTTCCCGGGGCTGTGGGCTTTGTTTTTTGAAGTGCTCTCACCAGTTCCTCCAGAGAAAACACCACATCCAAACTACTACCCATGTGCGCCTTTCTTACTAGAGCCTCTGAATACTGTGTTTTAGTTTGGCACATGCTGTCTTTTCCCAACACGGATATGTTATCAGAGCTATGAATCTTAGCAAAAGTTTTCACCATAACCTCCACTTTTTCCTGAGCCGTGACAAAGTTCTGTTGTCATGGCTGGGTAATCCCATTCCCGCCGATCACCTCCCATTCTTCTGACCATGCCCCAGACCTCCCCCACTGGAGTGGTTCTCCCTATTTTAGAACAGAACAACCTCCAACTGCTCCGCTTTGCTTGTCTCACTGTTCTCCTGACCACTGCCACTGCTTTTCTGTACGCAATCAAAGCTTGTACATTAAGGGTTCTTTGGAGAAATTTAAACGCCTTGTTTCTTTCCTTTACAGCAATTCGACAGCCCTCTGTCCACCACGGCACCAAAGTCCTATTTACATTGCCTGTACTGGTCGGGATTGAGGCCTTGGCGGCTACCACAAGTACGTCAACAAACTGATTATTCATATGATCAACGCTACCAGACTCATCAACCTTGTCAATCGATTCCTCACATAATTTTTGGAATTTCGTCCAGTCAGCCCTATGAAAACTCCACTTCTTATGCACCTCTCTTAGAGATACCTGTATCTTCCCTCCAACATCACAGAAAACAGGATAATGGTCACTGCCGATAGTAGTGTCTGTTCTGATGGTCCTCTGACTTATGCCTGCAAGGACAGTTGAGACTAGAGTTAAATCCAAAACGGACTCTGTTCCATTAACAACATTACATCTGGTCCCCCTACCATCATTCAGGCACACCAAATTGCATGTATCCATCAATTCCTCAATTACCTTACCATTTTTATCTGTGTGTGTGCCACCCCACACTCTGCTATGGGCATTAAAATCTCCACACCAAATAACTCTACGACAGTCACTGCCTTCAATTGAACGAAGACGCGGCAGCTCCAGTCTGGCGCAAGGATTGTAGAAATTCACAATAACAACAGGTTCATCCCTGTCCCAAACCTCAACAGCAATATACTCCAAATCATCGCCTTTACGACAAACGTTGCACACCCTCCCCCTCCATCACAGTCCCTGTCATTTCTTATTATTTTGTACCCATACAACACAAAATCCAAAGAAGACTTAAGCCAAGATTCCTGTACACAAATGACATCCAGTTTGACACCAAGTAGTTTGACGAAATGCTTCAACTCTTGGCCATTGACCAACAGACTCCTTGCATTCCATTGAAGAATAAGTACCACGAGTACACAAAAGAACATCACGTTTCCTGACTTGACTGAAAATTGAGGTTGTCCCTCACGTCTTCCCATGTCAGTCCTACTAACCCCAAGTGGTTAATCGTCGCCTTAACAATGAGCTGAATTTTCTCCTGCTTAGATCTCACATCAGCTGGCTCCTTTGTCTCTGCGCTCACTATCCCCTTTAACAGGTCAGCCTGGCGGCTGATAGGCCACCTCAGGGAACGCCCCCACCTCACAGGTGCCTACAGTCCACAGTGGATTAGAAGAATTTTGTGCAACAACACTAAAATACATAATATAAATATGAGGATAAAACCATGCAATATAAATATCACAATCAAATCATGCAAATGAAATCAACACTATGTACCAATACACAGGTTGATAAAACATAAAAACATAAATTTCCACTGTGTGACATTTACTCGCACTGTTATAACTGGAGCCTCGTCGTCTCGTCTCTCTTTATACTGTACTGTTTATAGCGGAGATGACAATAAAGTTTACTTTGACTTCAGCACAGCAGCAAGCAGGCGCACCGAGGGCTCTCGCGCTCACTTTAAAGAATTTCGTCAAACTAACCTGCTGGAAGTGACGGACAAGGTAAG
>NW_005191634.1:0-1962 GCF_000239375.1 Pundamilia nyererei
AGCTGCAGTTTAGATGCTTGTATGCGCCCGGGGCTGTTGATGGGACTGTATGCAATAATGGGCGTAGCTGCGGGAAGTTTATCGTTTTGTTTTGTTTTTTGTTTTTTTGTTGATGAGTGAGTATAGGGGTGGGATTTAATAAGTTTTCTTCGTCCCACTCCTTTTTCAGGCAATTTTTGTTTTTTGTTTTGTGCATTTATGTTCAATATAGGTATTTGTTGTGCCTGGAAATGAACAAATAAATGAAAATGAAATGAATGAAAACATGTTTTGGAGATCTCCAGAGGCCTGGTAATGAACTAATCATTTGATTAAGGAATGACATACTATAAGAGTGAATTTTTCAGGAGTGAATAAATGACTAATGGCTAAAGAAACAGTATTTGTATATGTCTCTCGTATTATTAACATTCATAAAATAACATTTTGTATTTCTCATAAAATAAATGATGTATTTGTAATATTGCATTGTCCAGCTTTTACTACATGACACACATACAAACACACTCACAGTGCTGCCCAAGTTTATGTGAACATAAACACTGGCAAAAGAGATGGAAACAGCCAAATAACCATGAGATAATGCAAAAATAGATAGACTTGAGGTGCAGATCAGTAAATGCGCCACAAGTTTCAAAACCTTATGAAATAAAGATAAAGGCACAGTAAAAATATCAAAACACACTTTTCTATAGCTGGAATGTTTTTGAAGAGGTCATGTGATCATACCATAAAACATCACACACTAGTCCTCTTAATCTGGGACACTTCATTCAGGTATGCGATGAATAACTTGGTTCCTTCAATATAATTGTACCTAGGAGAGAGAGAAAAAATATGGTTGGCAGAGTTAAAGGTCCTGTTTGTTTGGGTTGCAAATTTCCAAGTTTCCTTAACATAAATACAATAAATTCACATACACTATTATTTGCAGCAGTAGATGGCTACATTACACCTTCTTAGAAGTCCCCAAAGCATTGTTCCACTTTTCTGCTGCCAGCAGCTTGTAAGACTTACAAAGCCCTCTGGAAACAGACCAGTATGTCTTTATATCTGCTGCTTAAGTCTCACAGCATCCACCTTATAATTGGAGAAGTCTGCTTTTAACCATCTTTTCTGATTTCTCCAGAATTTGCCCATTTACCCTTGTTGTCTTATGCTGGATTCCAACAAATCTGCCCCTAAAATTTGTCTACTTGGGTCTGCTTAATGTTTCAGTGTTAAAATAATTTCCTGTGTCCAGGTCCTGTATGGTGTCTCTATGGTAGTTAAATTATTTTTCAGTTGTGGATGGTTCTAACAGACTGCAAAGCTTTCTCCCTCAAGCTTTTCTCTTAAATATTGTGTTGAACACTCAGAAAGACTCAGTACAAGCTAATTTCTTTAAACATTCCTGTGAAATGAATAAAACTGCAGGAGTGTACAGACAGTCTAACCTGCTCATTTTCTCATTCTGAGAGTGCAGACCATCATCAAAGCCTCCGATGGGCATCATGATGATACTTTTTCCCGTCACATCTTGGAAGGTCCTGGCAATTGGGATGGTTCCACCCTCACGGATTAGATCAGGGTCCATGTTGAAAACTAAAGGTAGAGCAAAGACAGAATATTTTCTGCTAGTAAAGTGGACATGAACATTAAGTGGGAACTATTCTGGCATGTTTGAATGACTAATTGTGAAAATTGAAAGACTAACTTGTTTTCTTTACATTGTCTCACATTTTTTTATATTTCTATAATACTAAACAATAGGGATGGGTATCGTTTAGGTTTTATCCGATACCGGTGCCAAATCGGTACTTTTGAAACGGTGCTCAAACCGGTGCTTAAAGAATGGAGAACACAAAATTGGTCCAAAAACCTCTCATGTTCAGCTGTTTTTTGTAAAAGTATAACAATATTAGCCTTTTCTGCAGCTATGGGGCATATATGGTATCACTCTTGGCTGGAAGCAGTGCTTAA